>NC_036856.1:41879801-41882590 GCF_002910315.2 Salvelinus sp. IW2-2015 | reverse complement strand
CGCTGCAACTCTTATAATTTAGTGTACCCTGAGCGCACAACCCATGTGGAATTCCTGGTCTCTGGCAGCGTTTGGAACTGCCAATCTGCGGTCAAAAATTCCTCAGCCTATTCTGCCCTTCGGTCCTTTGACTTTTTGTCCCTGACGGAGCGATGGATCACCCCAGAGRACACTGCTACTCCAGCTGCTCTCTCTTCATCTGACTACGTTTTCTCTCATAGTCCGAGAGCATCTRGTCGTCGTGGTGACGGCACAGGGCGACTCATTTCTCCTAACTGGAGATTTKATYWTTTCTCACCTGTCCAGCTCCTCATTTGAATTCAATGGTGTMACTGTCACTTGTCCACTCAAACATTACATTGTTGTCTTCTATCGCCCACCAGTTGCCTTTGAAGAGTTCCTCAATGAGTTTGACACCTTSAATGAGCTCATTTCCTGACGATGGCTCACCSCTCTTCGTACTTGGCAACTTCAACCTCCAGACGTCTGTCTTCGTTTAATTTCTTTCAAACTCTCTCTTTCCCTTCCTTGCCTCTTTTGACCTCACCCTTTCACAATCCCCTCGCACTTACAAAGCAGGCAATTCACTTGACCTCATCTTTACTAGAGGCTGTTCTCCTACTAATTTCACTGCAGCCGCCCTCCAGGTCTCTGTTCTCCTACTAATCTCACTGCAGCCCTCCTCCAGGTCTCTGATCACTATTTTGTTTCCTTTTCTCTCCCATCTCTCCTCCTACTCACACAGCCCCTATCCATCTCTCCACGCAGCCCCTATCATCTCTCCTCCTACCCTACCCATCTCTCCTCCTACCCTACACACGCAGCCCCTACCCATCTCTCCTGCTACCCCTGCAAATAAATAGATCGAAACATGTACAATTGGTTTAAATAATCAAAAGCACGAGTGTTGGAGAGAAAGAAAGAGTGCAATATGTTGCGCAATGGTAAGCAGAAGCTAGACAGTTTAATTCCTGCTCAGGAACATGGAGAAAATAGAAAGCCTGTGAGTTCCTTTACATGAGTCTCAATATTCCCAGGTAAGAAATTGCGTAATAGTTGTACGTATTTATGGACTTATAGGGATATTCCTCTCTATAGGCGATTGTATTCTCATACCCTTTGACTACTTGGATTGTCTGATAGCACTATTAGTAATTCGCCAGTGTAACAGTATAGGCTTCCTCCCTCTCCTCGATGCGTATACTGGGCTTCGACACCAGAACCCTCTGAAACGCTCACCCCGAAGCAGCGTACCCTGCAGAGAGAGAGCGAACACCACTCAAGGCTCGGAAGAGCGAGGATGCGAAGCTGTGGACACACACGGTCATAGCGTGCGATGGGTGCTGCAACACCGCTAAACTACTACCATTTCACATCGTGACACCAGCCAATCTCGGAGTGATAGGCTTGAATTCATAAACGATAGAGCTGCTGGCAAAACCCCGAAAGTGCTGTTAGAATGAACTGTATGATTATGCTGGTCCTACCGACCGCTCTAATCCGATGCCTATCCAATCATGAGACTAAATTAGAAACACAAAACAACAGAATACAGAGCTTTAGGTATTAATATGGTCGAGATCCGGAAACGATATATCCGAAAAACAAAACATTTATTCTTAGTGAAATACGGAACTCGAGCGTATTGTGAATCTAGATACGGGTGGCATCCTTTAGGGTCTATGAATAGATGGCACTGGACGCAGTGGCAGCAAGCGAACTCTTGCAAAAAATATGTTAATTCATAATAACGTACAATTCTGGCAAATAGTTAGTCGTCGCAATGAGCAGCGCCCAAACTGTGCGATATACACTGCGACTCTGCGTGCAGATGAACGCAAGAGAAGTGAACTCAATTCGACCTTAGATGATATAGCCTGCATAACTAGATTTCTTTTAGCTAAGATATGCAGGTTGATAGAGAGAAAGTAGCGCAACGGTATCGGAGAGCGAGATCATATTAGTTTAAGACAGGCCTTGAATAGATTAGAGTGGTAGGTACACGTTGAACAAACGACAGTGCCTTATTGCGAATGCGCACTGCATCGATAAATATGCAATCGCTAGACAACGCTAAGATAACTCAGTATATCCCAACCAAATTGTGTAGTATAAGCAAGTGATTAAGGAAGTGATTGATGATTGTTTTTTATAAGATAGAGTTTAATGCTAGCTAGCGAACTACTGGCTTCTACTGCATTCGCGGTAACAGGCGCTCCTCGGAGGCAGGTGTTAGAGCGTGGATAGTTAACGTAAGGTTGCAGAGAATGAATCCTGAGCTGACAAAGGTAACAAATCTGTCGTTCTGCCCTGAAAATAAGGCCGCGTTGCAACCCACCGTTCGAGGCGCGTCATGAAAAAGAATGTGTTATTAACGACTGCTAGTTAAATAAAGTGTACAGAAATAAAACTATGGCAAAATCGAGCTCCACAATTACCAGAATTCCGGATTGTGTATAAACCGCCTAATTAATCGACCATCGATTAATCGGTCACCTCTAAGTCAGGGCTGAGGGTAGGGAGAGATGGGTAAGGCTGAGTGGCGTTGGAGAGAGAGCGGCTAGGGGCGTGAGGTGAGTGGGAGGTGGAGGGAAGCAGAGGTAGGGGCTGAGTGGTAAGGTTGAGGGAGAGCATGGTAAGGGCTAGTGGGTAGGGAAGGAGAAATGGAGCGCTGCGTGGGTAGGAGAGAGATGGGTAGGTGTAGAGGATGAGGGATGGAGTAGGGCTGCGGGTAGGAGGCGAGAGTGGGAGGGTAAGGAAGGAGAGAGATCAGGCTAGGCGTGGTAAGG
>NC_036856.1:41873359-41877062 GCF_002910315.2 Salvelinus sp. IW2-2015 | reverse complement strand
AGTCTCGCGTTGAGTGACCCATCTTGTAGCCTGGCTGGTAGGGTCAAGAAGATCGTTCTGAGAGAGAAAGTGAGAGAGTGATCAGAGACAGAACACTCAAGTGTTTTGGAAGAAAAAGCGGATACAGGTCTGTAGTTTTTTGACGTCAGATGAGTCGAGTGTTAGTGTTCTGAGGAGGAATTGACTCGGGCCATTTTGAAGTCAGAGGGACGCAGCCAGCGGTCAGGATGAGTTGATGAGGGAAGTGAGAAGGTCTCCAGACATGGTCTGGAGAAGGGAGGAGGGGAATGGGGCGAGTGGCAGGTTGTTGGGGAGAGATTGGGTAGGGGCTGAGTGGTAGGGTTGGAGGAGAAGGGTAGGTGAGGAGAGAATGGATAGGGCTGAGTGGGTAGGGTTGGAGGAGAGATGGCGTAGGGTTGGAGGAGAGATGGATAGGGCTGAGTGGTTAGGTGAGAGAATGGGTAGATGGAGGAGGAGGAGAGAATGATAGGGCTGAGTGGGTAGGGTTGGAGGAGAGATGGGTAGGGTTGGAGGAGAGATGGATAGGGGTGAGTAGGTAGGGTTGGAGGAAGAATGGTAGGTGCTGCATGGGTAGCAGGAGAGATGGGTAGGGGCTGAGTGGTTGGAGGAGAATAGTAGGGGCTGCGTGGTAGGAAGAGAGATGGGTAGGGCTGCGTGTGTAGGTAGGAGGAGAGATGGGTAGGGTAGGAGGGAGGATGATAGGGCGTGCGTGTAGGGTAGGAGGAGAGATGATAGGGGCTGCGTGGAAGATGGATAGGGGGTGTGTGATAGGAGGAGAGATGGAGAGAAAAGAAACAAAATAGTGATCAGAACCTCGAGGAGGCTGCAGTGAGATTAGTAGGAGAACAGAGACCTGAGAGGCGGCTGCAGTAAATTAGTAGAGAACAGCCTCTAGTAAAGATGAGTCAAGTGAATTGCTGCTTTGTAAGTGCGAGGGGATTGTAAAAGGGTGAGGTCAAAGAGGCAAGGAAGGAAAGAGAGAGTTTGAAAGAAATTTAAACGGAGACAGACGTCGAGTGTGAAGTTGCCAAGTACGAAGAGCGGTGAGCCATCGTCAGGAAATGAGCTCATTCAAGGTGTCAAACTCATTGAGGAACTCTTCAAAGGCAACTGGTGGGCGATAGAAACAACAATGTAATGGTGAGTGGCTCTTCTCTGTGTCAAGACTGCTCTTCTCTGTGTCAAGACTGCTCTTCTCCGTGTTACGGAGGCTCTCCACACTGCCAAAGTTGACTCTCTCTCCTCTGTTCTCATCCTCCTAGATCTACCTGCTGCCTTCGACACCGGGAACCATCAGATCCTCCTCTCCACCCTCTCAGGGCTGGGCATCTCAGGCTCTGCACACTCTTAGATTGCAACCTACCTGGCAGKCCGCTCCTACCAGGTGATGTAGAGAGGATATGTGTCTGCACTACATACTCTCACTACTGGTGTCCCCCAGGGCTCGGTTCTTGGCCCTCTCTTTTTCTCTCTATACACCAASTCACTCGTCTCCATCATATCCTCACATGGTTTCTCCTAGTATTGCTATGTGGATGGCACTCAACAATTTTTATCCTTTCCCTCTTCTGACACCCAGGTGGCGACATGCATCTCTGCGTGCCTGGCAGATATCTCAGCTTGGATGTCAGCCCACCACCTCATGCTCAACCTCGACAAGACGGAGCTGCTCTTCCTCCCGGGAAAGGCCTGCCTGCTCAAAGACCTCTCCATCACGATTGATAACTCAACAGTGTCACCCTCCCAGAGTGCAAAGAACCTTGGCATGACCCTGGACTAAATCCTGTCATTCTCTGCAAAYATCAAAGCAGTGACTCGCTTCTGCAGGTTCATGCTCTACAACATCCAGAGAGTACGACCCTACCTCACACAGGAAGCGGCGCAGGTCCTAATCCAGGGACTTATCTCCCGTCTGGACTACTGCAACTCTCTGTTGGCTGGGCTCCTCGCTTGTGTCATCAAACCCCTGCAACTTATCCAGAACGCTGCAGCCCACCTGGTTTTCAACCTTCCCAAGTTCTCCCATCCCACTCCTCCGCACTCTCTACTGGCTTCCAGTCGGTGCTTGCATCCACTAAGCTGCTTGCCTACGGAACAGCAAAAGGAACTGCCCCTCCCTACCTTTAGGCTATGCTCAAACCCTACACCTAAATCCTGTCATTCTCTGCAAACATCAAAAGCAGTGACTCGCTTCTGCACGTTCATCCTCTACAACATCCAGAGAGTACGACCCTACCTCACCACAGGAAGCGGCGGCAGTCCTAATCCAGGGACTTATCTTCCCGTCTGGACTACTGCCAACTCTCTGTTGGCTGGGCTCCTCGCTTGTGTCATCAAACCCCTGCCAACTTATCCAGAACGCTGCAGCCCACCTGGTTTCAACCTTCCCAAGTTCTCCCATCCCACTCCTTCCGCACTTCTCTACTGGCTTCCAGTCGGTGCTTGCATCCACTAAGCTGCTTGCCTACGGAAACAGCAACGTCCTACTTAGGCTATGCTCAAACCTACACCCAACCCGAGCACTCGTTCTGACCTCTGTCTCTTGGCCGCCCACCACGGGAGGGCAGCTCCCTGCTCAGCCAGCCAGCTTTCTCTGTCCTGGCACCCAATGGTGGAACCACTACCCTAAAGCTGGGACCTGATCTTTCAAATGCACCTAACCCCCCCCCCCCCGACCTCTTCAAGATATACATTTCAAGGAGCGGACACTATCCGGACGATTATAATTAAATCCCGCTATGCCCTCAGACGAACCATTCAAACAGGCAAACGGTCAATACAGGACTAAGATTGAATCTTACTTACACCAGCTCTGACGCTCATCGGATATGGCAGGGTTAAAACTATTACGGACTACAAAGGGAACCCCAGCCGTGAGCTTCCCACTACGCAAGCTACCAGACGAGCGAAATACCTTTTATGCTCGCTTCGAGGCAAGCAACACCGAAGCATGCATGAGAGCACCAGCTGTTACAGACGACTGTGTGATCAAGCTTCCATAGCTGTGTGAGCAAGACCTTCAAACAGTCCATTCACAAGCCAGACGGATTACCAGACGTGTACTCAAGCATGCGCAGACCAACTGCAAGTGTCTTCACTGACATTTTGAACCTCATCCCTGGTACCGAGTCTGTAAGACCTACATGTTTCAAGCAGACAACCATAGTCCCTGTACCCAAGAAAGTGAAGGTAACCCGCATAAATGACTACGCCCCGTAGCACTCACTTCGGTAGCATGGCTCACATTCAATACGCATCATCCCGGAAACCCTAGACCCACTCCAATTCGCATACCGCCCCAAAAGATCCACAGATGACACAACATCAATCGCATTCCACACTGCCCGTTCCCACCTGGACAAAAGGAAACCTATATGTGAGAATGCTGTTCATTGACTACAGCTCAGCGTTCAACACCATAGTGCCCCAAGCTCATCACTAAGCTAAGACCCTGGGACTAAACACCTCTCTCTGCAACTGGATCCTGGACTTCCTGATGGACTGCCCAAAATGGATAAGGGTAGGCAACAACACCTTGCCACGCTGATCCCTTCACAGGGGCCCCTCAGGGGTGCGTGCTTAGTCCCTCCTGTACTCCCTGTTCACCCATTGACTGCGTGGCCAGCACGACTCCAACACCAATCATTAAGTTTGCTGACGACACAATAGTGGTAGGCCTGAA
>NC_036856.1:41860186-41873334 GCF_002910315.2 Salvelinus sp. IW2-2015 | reverse complement strand
TTAATTCCGGACGATTATAATTAAATCCCGCTATGCCTCAGACGAACCATTCAAACAGGCAAAACGCATACAGACTAAGATTGATCTTACACACCAGCTCTGACGCTCATTCGGATATGGCCAGGTCTAAAACTATTACGGACTACAAAGCGGACCCAAGCCCAGCACCCAGTGAGCTTCCCACTAGCGCAAGCCTACCAGACGAGCGAAATTTACCTTTTATGCTCGCTTCAGGCAAGCAACACGAAGCAATTGCATGAGAGCACCAGCTGTTCCAGACACTGTGTGATCAAGCTCTCCATAGCTGTGTGAGCAAGACCTTCAAACAGTCCATTCACAAGCCAGACGGATTACCAGGACGTGTACTCAAGCATGCGCAGACCAACTGGCAAGTGTCTTCACTGACATTTTCAACCTCCCCTGACCGAGTTGTAATACCTACATGTTTCAAGCAGACAACCATAGTCCCTGTACCCAAGAAAGGAAGGTAACCCGCATAAATTGACTAGCCCCGTAGCATCACTTCGGTAGCATGCTCACATCTAATACCATCATCCCGAAACCCAGACCACCCAATTCGCATACCGCCCCAAAAGATCCACACGATGACACAACATCAATCGCATTCCACACTGCCCTTTCCCACCGGACAAAAGGAACCTATATGTGAGAATGCTGTTCATTGACTACAGCTCAGCGTTCAACACCATAGTGCCCACAAAGCTCATCACTAAGCTAAGGACCCTGGGACTAACACCTCTCTCTGCAACTGGATTCCTGGACTTCCTGATGGACTGCCCAAAATGGATAAGGGTAGGCAACAACACATCTGCCACGCTGATCCTTACACAGGGGCCCCTCAGGGGTGCGTGCTTAGCCCTCCTGTACTCCCTGTTCACCCATGACTGCGTGGCCAGCACGACTCCAACACCATCATTAAGTTTGCTGACTGACACAAGTGGTAGGGCTGATCACTGACACGATGAGACAGCCTATAGGGAGGAGGTCAGAGACCTGGCCATGTGTGCCAGGACAACAACCTCTCCCTCCAACATGAGCAAGACATCAGAGCTGATCGTGGACTACAGGAAAAGGAGGGCCGTACACACCCCATTAACATCGACGGGGCTGTAGTGGCGGGTTGAGAGTTTCAAGTTCCTTGGTGTCCACATCACCAACAAACTATCATGGTCCAAACACACCAAGACACTCGTGAAGAGGGCCACCACAGCACCCTTTTCCCCCTCAGAGAGGCTGGCAGTGTTTCCCATCGACTCTACCGTGTGTACTCGACATAGTTTGCTAGAGCGCGACTTCAGTGACGAGCATCGTCTGACCAACCGGTTGACCAACACGCCTGTTCACGGTGACCCAATTCTCTGCTCTAGCCATCCTCCGACTCGTAAGGAATGTTCTGCATTTTGAGTGAGGAGAGTTATTGGCGTAGCTGCCATAGCTTCCTACAATCTATCTCTTCTATAATTAGCTTCCTTGCCAACTAGCCTCAGTTACATCACATGCGGAGATTTTATGGCGTGTAACTAGTCGGTGCCTGAGAGGGCAGCGTAGAAAATTAATGTCCCACGGACTCCAGACAGCCCAGGGCTTGCTAGTGAAAATGTAGATGTATGTTATGTGCTGCTCTGCCAGCAACAAGCGGTAGACATGTGCTTGTGCTCAGAAGAAGGAGGCAACACTGTCCGGCTGCGCCTAGAGGATATGACCTTATGGTCCCAACTAGCTACAGATCCATGAACTTTCATGAATCTTCATGAGCAGCTCTCACTCGCCTGAATACTCTAAAGACTCCCCATCGACCTTCCCGCGAACTACAGCTTCTAATCAACATAGAGCCCAGTGCGCTGCGACTATAAAAATACCATGGACCCACAACAGTCACGATAGTCTCCTGCTGCGCAATTCAATCGGAGGATAGTGTATCTAACCGCCCCATGTGCGAAGACATAGTAGTATATACTCACTAATGTGGCTCTCACAACACCATACCTTCATTTGGCAGAGCGTCACTAGGAGTACCTCCCAATTCAGGGATGGCCAAAGCCGGAATGTCTGAGACTGCAAGTACAGAGAGCAAGCCAGTGTGTGAGCGCGACCTGGCCCAGTAGCGCCCAAGTGGCGAGTACTTGTGCTAGCATTATATATGAAAAAACCAGATCGCACGTGATTCACAAATAGGAATCATAGTGTTAATATATTATGTGTGTAACTAGCCACTCGAGAGCGATGTGTGTAGCTTCGCTGCTGTTACTCGAGATACGCATGATGATCTACCCAATCCATCCCACATCGCTCTATAGACGCGGTAGCCACGATCACTCAGTCTCTTCTTCTCCTGCCCAGGGGGACGTGCGAAGGGTGAAGAACCAAGTGCGGTGTACATCTAGATACTGTCGACCGCTGTTCGGATAGTGACGTGCGTCGTACATCTCCTAGGCTCTTACTGACTGCCCTCCATGCATCACTGCAGTCCTGGCTGTTGTTCTTCTGTGAGCGAAGACTGTCCTATGACGACGTTTCTCATGTTATTTGAGCCCGAACAGACTGTGTCCAACCACACTAGGATGTCCATTTTTATACAATAGATGAGTAAATTAAGAAATGAAAATATGCCATTATGATGAACAAGCATTTTTTGTCAGTACTTTATAATAGACTGATCTCAATCCAAGCAGCTACATTTAAATAACTATTCAGGCATTAGTACATAACTTTCTTAATAGAGGACTCATATCTCCCCTCACTAGCTATTAGTGAGGAATGTCTTATCTGGGAAAACAGGGGCATCTCTCATGTAACCACAAAGACGAAGGTGTTTCATAATCTCTCTACTGCACGACATATGATAACAATAGAATGCGCTTCATCTCATCTGATATATTATATGCTCCTATATAATTTTCTCATACTACTCATTCATTTCACCCTTTATAATTACCTGGGTTGAGCCTTAATTTTGACTGAAACGTTCTCATTTTTTTTCCTTACACTACTTGCGGCCTGGCAAGAATTTGAGCAACCCAACGCAGTAACTATATCAACTAGTTCACAATGCTGATCCTCGTAGCCAATCAAACAACCAACACAGCTTACCAGATTCCTAAGTGCGAAGCTATTGGTATATCATCATATATCAAAGCTATAAATTTAACCATATGTGCCACCATGGATTCACCACCTCACATCTATTCCCCAGCCACTATAACCTCTCTTCTAATATTATAGATACCTACCTCATTTGCCCACACTGTATATAGATTTTTCTACTGTATTATTGATGTATGTTTGTTTATTCCATGTTTTTGTAACTCTGTGTTGTTTTGTGTCACACTGCTTTGCTTTATTCTTGCCAGATGTGGCCGCCGATTGAATTGTGCCAAATGATGCGAAACGTGGTAGGATATATAGAGAATTCTCAACTTATGTAAGGCAATAAAATGCCCACTTCGGTCCAAGCTGCAAAGTTTTAAAATAAGTAAGGTGATTGATAATATTAAAAAATAATAGACAAAAAAATTTAAACAACAAATGGTAAATAAAAATGGTAGGGTATAGTAGCAGTTACAGAGGCTATTTTATGGTCTTTTGAATGAATGTAAAGGTAAAGAAACACCCTTCTTCCGGATACTGTGGTTTTCAAGGGTTCCCCTTTTCCCAGAGAGAAAACAGCCTCACCTACTGAATGCCTGATAGTATTAAATGTAGCTGCTTGGATTGATACAGTCTATTATAAAGTTAGGCTGACAAAACAGAGCTAAATATTAATACTACATCATCAGTATATTTTACAATTAAGAAATCTCCATATAGTGTGGGAATAAACCAGCATTCTCAGAACCACAGCCAGGATAGGCTGTGTCCCAGCCAAAGAAAGAGACCCTGCTTCCAGCCACAGCAAGATGAGTGAAGTAGGTAACACCACCCTAGCCCCCTTGGCGCATCGCCCGCCGTGAGGCCAGGAGAAGAGCTTATTACAGGAGACTAGTGAAGCTATAGTACAGGGACTGAATGTGTGACTGTGGAGCGTAACCCTTGCTCTGACAGCCGAGTGCTTAAAGCTAGTGAGGAGATAGGAGTCTCTATTAAGAAAAGTTAGCTTCAGGCATAATTCATTTCTAATTTCCCCCATGTTTAATAGTGGAGTGTGTGACACAGCTTCCAAAGGTCCGATACCCAAAGCCAGTCGCCTGTGGCATTGCATCAGAACCAGTATTAAGGAGCAGAAGTAATGGCTCGCTGGGAGACCCGTTTCTATTCTAAGTTGATTGGTGTCCTCCATTCAGCGGCCCGTCTGTTGTCCTAATCTAAGCAAACATACAGTATTACACCCAGAGTCTATTTACTGTTTCATATGGAGTTACTGTTTAACAAATATACCCAGTGTGTTGGGGCGTACTGCCTTGCTCACCACATTCTCAGATTCACTTTCACTCCCTTGTCCAAGTACTGTATGTGTACGTCAGCCCAATTGATGTATATGTAGGTCTACTCTTACGAAGGTTGGTAGGAAGCTGTGGAATCAATACAGGTTGAGGTAAGCAACTGCTAGGGTTTTCTTCCATCCCCACAATGTGATGCGCGTACCCTGCGAACTACCTGGTGTGCCTATATGTTTATCCCAAACAACAACAAGCCCTCCATGAGAGTCTTCCGAGAATGTTATCAGACTGGACGGATTGGAGCTTCAGGAGATCGCAGGCCCAATAACTAACGTGATTTCATAGCGCATCCCTCACAGCAGAATCATTCCCAACCCCTGCATAGTAATATCTGGCACCACGCAAGTTGGAGACGGCGCTCCTGAATAAGCGATGAGGAACCCGTCATTTCCGGTATGCAGACAGGGTCTGCTGCTGTACTATCGTGTGCTGGAGCACAGCACAGCACAACATTTGCCAAATCAAACTATTTCCACAGCCCGTCTGGAGGAGAATTACTCATACCTACAGACCATGCAGACCTATTGCCGATATAGAATCTGCTCTTATTAGCCCAGTTCCATGAGTGGATAATAATTTCAAGAAGAAGCCCCAAAATAAGCCCGTTGAACTATCCAAATCCTCAAATGAAGTCACTAAAAAACTCGTTTAGACAAGTCACATGGTCCCTAGACAAGCAAAATATCCCCCATCCCAGGCCAGTAGAGTCGACACTGATAGCCGGCATCAGACTTGGACATGATGAGGAGGACCCCAGACAAGTCCACAATACAATTGTATATTGAAAGAGCTCCGAGCATGGAGTGGTATCCAGGGGCTGATCTTACTCTTTGTTGATGTTCTGTACTCTCAAGTGCTGTTCCCGATAGCTGTCCTCTCAACCTAAGTCCCTCCCTCTCATGGGTATGTGGACCGCCGACGGAGGAGCGAGCAGGCCACACTTGCACTCTCCCGAGTGATAGGTGCTTCAAAGTCCCGGTGTTTTAAAGGGATCTCCTAGACTTTGCGCCCCTGTAGTGTCCTGCGCCTGCCGCTGCCCTCTTCTATCCGCCGGCAGGCGCCTGCTCAGGGTCTGACAACACATTTTACAGCGACAGTCAGAGCCTGCCGAGAGGGATTTCACTTTTCATAATCACCCAGCAGCTACAAAGAGAAGAGGACGGACGCATTTCGGCGTACCACGCCATTTTATCAATCAGAAACACATTTTACTGCTACAAATGCATCTTGACCTATTGGGTCAGTATACGAAAGGACTTTTGTCAAGGTAAATACGGATGTTCTAGTCCATATATTGGCATGCGTTCAACAGTTGTATAGCATCTGGTTTCAAGCTGAGTAGCAAGTCTTTCAGTCTACATTATATCGGTCATTGGATGCGTTCAGGTCTATAGTGCATGGAATTGACAGCGCCTACCAGTATATTATTCATTTTAAAATAAACTTAAGAAGATCAACATCCCTTGTGACTAAGCAAAATAGAGTCTGTTGACACTAATACCACTCGTCCAGATTGTATGGATAGCGCTATGAATTGCTACCATGGACCAATACCTGTGTCAGGGTGCTATGTGATGCGTGTCCATCTCGTTCCTGTAAGAGTCGTCATCTGATTCTCCAAGTTCCTCTTTATTTTACGTGATCTTGAAGTACCAACCGTGATTTAGTGATCCGCAAGGCGTGGCCGTCTGCCCAGCGCAACTAGCCTTTGCAGATTGCTGGATACACAACGCGAAAATACGCAGCACCATTCGCACAGGGATAAGCACAACTTTTACACATCGTGTCTAGAGTCATCGGCATAGATGGCCAACCAGGGAGATAAGATTATAACGAACCTATTAAATGATAGAAAGACTTGCCTCTACACTCTAAATTTGAGATTGTTTTTCATTGATCCCGAGGATGAACCTGCCCCATCTTCCTCTATATTTGCCAATCAATCAGCAGAATCGCCTTATGGTCGCTGCTTGGAAATGAGTTGAACTAATCAAGTGTTTTGTGGTTTGCCCTCCTGTCTGATCACTGACAACGATGAGACAGCCTATAGGGAGGAGGTCAGAGACCTGGCCATGTGGTGCCAGGACAACAACCTCTCCCTCAACATGAGCAAGACATCAGAGCTGATYGTGGACTACAGGAAAAGGAGGGCCGTACACACCCCCATTAACATCGACGGGGCTGTAGTGGAGCGGGTTGAGAGTTTCAAGTTCCTTGGTGTCCACATCACCAACAAACTATCATGGTCCAAACACACCAAGACAGTCGTGAAGAGGGCACCACAGCACCTTTTCCCCCTCAGAAGACTTGGCATGGGTCCCCAGATCCTCAAAAGGTTCTACAGCTGCACCATCGAGAGCATCCTGACCGGTTACAACACCGCCTGGTACGACAACTGCTCTGCATCCGACCGTAAGTCGCTATAGAGGGTAGTGCGTACTGCCCAGTACATCACTGGGGCCAAGCTTCCTGCCAACCAGGACCTCTATACCAGTCGGTGTCAGAGGGAGGCCATAGAAATTGTCACAGACTCCAGTCACCCAAGTCATAGACTGTTCTCTCTGCTACCACAYGGCAAATGGTACCGGAGCGCCAAGTCTAGGTCCAAAAGACTCCTTAACAGCTTCTACCCCCAAACCATAAGACTGCTGAACAATTAATCAAATAGCCACCTGGACTATTTACATTGACCCCGATCACTGCCCTGAGGAATTGGGATATTTTTTTAGACCAGAGGAAAGAGTTTCTCCTATTGGCTCTCCAACACCACTTCCAGCAGCATTTGGTCTCCCATTCAGGGACCGACCCTGCTTAGCTTCAGAGGCAAGCCAGTGGTGGGATGCAGGGTGGTATGCTGCTGGCATGAAGAAAGTAATCGACGTTGATACAATGGGATCTCAATGTGTTTTTTGTTGTTGTAAAGCCACTCGAGAGCATTGGTGCTGCAGTGCTACCAAACCTGATGACTCCCAGATCCTACCCACCTCKTTATTCTGATCGGCTGTAGCCACATCACTCAGTCTCTTCTTCTCCTGCCTCAGGGGGAGCGAGGGGGGTGGTGTCTCCTTCACCTGCTGTGGCTGGATAGAGGGTCTCTTCTCTTGGCCTGGACCAGCCTCATCCTGGCTGTGGTTCTGAGAGACTGCTTGGTTCTAGTTGGACACATATAGGATGTTTTCTTATGGTAAAATAATGATGACAATGTTTGTCAGTACTTTATAATAGACTGTATCTCAATCACAAGCAGCTACATTTAAATAACTATCAGGCATTCAGTAAGTGAGGATGTTTTCTGGGAAAAGGGGACCTTGACCAAAGAAGGGTGTTTTTCAAGACATAAAATGTATGTAACTCACTATTTTTATTTTATTAWTTTTTTTATTTMACCTTTATTTAACCAGTTGGCCTAGTTGAGAACACGTTCTCATTTACAACTGCGGCCTGGCCAAGAATAAAGCAAAGCAGTGTGACACAAACAACAACACAGAGTTACACATGGAATAAACAAACATACAATCAATAATACAGTAGAAAAATCTATATACAGTGTGTGCAAATGAGGTAGGATAAGAGAGGTAAGGCAATAAATAGGCCATGGTGGCRAAGTAATTAYAATATAGCAATTAAACACTGGAATGGTAGGAAGTGCAGAGGATGAATGTTAAAGTTGAGATACTGGGGTGCAAAGGAGCAAAATAAATACAGTATTGGGATGAGGTAGTTGGATGGGCTATTTACAGATGAGCTATGTACAGGTGCAGTGATCTGTGAGCTGCTCTGACAGCCGGTGCTTAAAGCTAGTGAGGGAGATATGAGTCTCTATTAAGAAAAGTTATGCTTCAGGCATAATTCATTTCTAATTTCCATCATTTAAATGGAGTGTGTTGGACACAGCTTCCAGGTCCATAAAGGCCAGTCGCCTGTGGCATGCATCAGAACCACTAATAAAGCAGAGTAATGGCTCCTGGGAGACCCGTTCTATTCTAAGTGATTGGTTTCCTTCCATTCAGCTGGCCCGTCTGGTTGTCCTAATCTACAACATACAGTATACACCCAGTCTATTTACTGTTTCATATGGAGTTCTGTTTTCATTCAGTGTGTGGGCGTACTGCTGTGCTCACCACATCTCAGATTCACTTCACTCCCTTTGTCCAAGTACTGTATGTGYACGTCAGCCCAATGATGTATATAGTCTACTCTTTACAAGGTGAGATAGGGTTGTCTTCCTCGGTGATGGAGGACTTACCTTTTCAATGTTTTCCACACGGTCCAGGAGCTTAGTGGTGACGGAGTGGAGCTTCAGGAGATCCAGGCCATAGAAGGATCCCTCCAGCAATTCAGTAATCAAGGAGAGCTAGAACGGATGAAGTAATTTCCATCAGACAGTGTTGCTCTCATTCTGAGCACAGCACAGCACAGACATTGCCATAATCAAACTCTTTCCCACAGCCCATCTGTAGGGATTACTCTCTCAGCACAGACATTGCCATAATCAAACTATTTCCCACAGCCCATCTGTAGGGATTACTCTCTCAGCACAGACATTGCCATAAAACTCTAGCCCATCCATGAGTATAAAATTCAAAATTGAACATCCAAATCCTCAAATGAATCCTAAAAGGTGTCAGAAGACAGAAGCTGCAGTGACACTGATAGCCCCTAGTCCAAACTTGACATTGATGAGGAGGACACAGACAGAGCCATCATTTGAAAGATGATGGAGTGGATCCAGGCTATCACCTTGATGTTGTCCTTCCCAGCTTCCCGTAGCTGCTTCAACCTGAAGTCCCCCCGCAGGATTGAGCGCCGACGGAGGAGCGATGCAGGCGCACTTGCACTCTGGCCCGAGGTGAAGTCTCTACGGTGTAGTAGTCCTGCCGCGTACCGCTGCCCTCTCTCTATCCGCCGGCAGGCGCTCCTGCTCAGGGTCTGACAAACAATTTACAGCGACGTCAGAGCCTTCCGAGAGGGCTTTCACTTTGTCATAATCACCCAGCAGCTACAAAGAGAAGAGGACGGACGCATTTTCCACCACGTATAATCAGAACACATTTTACTTGATACATCTTGACCATATGTTCAGTATAGGCATGCTTTCAGTATAGGACTTTTCAGTATAGGAATGCTTTCAATATTGGCATGTTTTCAGTATAGGCATCTTTTACATTTAAGTCATTTAGCAGACTCTCTTATCCAGAGCGACTTACAAATTTCACTAAAGCATGCGTTCAGTATAGGCATGGTTTCAGCACCACCAAATATTATTCATTTTAAAATACTGAATCAACATTGACTAATGCAAATAGATCTGTTGACATGAATAACTCTTCCAGTTGATGATAGGCTAGGTGATGTCACCATGGACCTACCTGGGTCAGAATGTTATGATGCGTGTCCATCTCTTCCTGTAGCGTGTCATTCTGATCTCCAAGGTCCTCTTTATGTTCGGGTTTAATCCCAGRATTAGTGTCCGCAGGTRTGGCCGTGCCCGCGCACTCCTTTGGRGCAGCTGAACACAACGCGAAAAACGCGCACCAAATTACGCACAGGAAAGCCCTTTTACACATCATGTAGGCTAAGGCCCAGAAGAAAAAAACWGCATAAAAAAAACTGCCTATCACTCTAAATTTGAGATTGTATTTTCATTTGATCCCAGATGAATTGCATCTTTCTATTTCATCAGCAAATCGCCTTTYCCTGCTTGGTGAGTGAAAAGCAAGTGTTTTGTGGTCCTGTGTGTGTGTAAGTGCATCTGCTGGGAGTGACTGCGGGGGGATGAGGGGGACTGGGCTCAGTGCGCTGGAGTCCTAGGACGGACGAGAGAAAGGAGAGGACCTGAAAGAACGGGGGCAAGGAGGAGTTTAACTGCTGCAAAGGGGAAATGCCAAGTGGCGCACACGGTAATACATAAAGGATAACCATGTTGGAAATATAAGAATGAATACGAGTGTCCATTTAAAATGTTTGAATCATGATATTATCCGCCACATACATTTTGTTAGTAGTTTATCTTTAAATAGTTTATGAAGCAACTTTCCTAGACAGAAGAGAATGAACCAAGCTACAGCCATGCAATRTGGTCTTTGGTGCCCTCTGGTGGTACTTCGCGAGGCAGACCAAAAACGACTTTGCACCTGTCATTTAGCCATTTCTATATTTCTGGAGAACGAGCCAGCCCAYGAAATATACACTCATTCTACTAAGAACAGAATACACACATTCCCCATATTAATTATTTCCATTTAAGGCACATTGTTTTATTTGATATCTTTGTCCTCGTCAAAGTCCTTGACAGGTGAGGCAATCTGGGTAATCCTGACAAGGTAAACCCCTGGTTACAACATCAACACACAAACACACACACACACTCCAGAAGGCTGCTCTTCAATAGACATATATAGGATAATTAAAATATGAGAGTAAACAGACTCATAATAATCACATATCCCTCATTAACCCAATCTCATACATGCTGTACATACAATACACACCCTGCAGTGTCTTCCAGATCACTAATTACTACATTACTGCAATGTCTCTCTCGGTGTATTTTTCTTTCTTGGCTCCGCCTTTTGTAGTAGACTTATAAACTTATAAAGTGGCAAGTGGTCAACCATTGCTATTCATGTCCCTGTGTGCTGTGACCATCATTAMAACATCACAACTGATGATGATAATAATAGCAATGTTATGAAGGATGTGAGGACAGAAGTGTCAGATAGTTCAGTGATTGGAGTATCAGAAGATTAGCCTGGGTGCCAGTCTTCCTGCTCTCTGGTCAACTCCCTATGGAATTATGATTACCAAAACAAAACAGCACAAACTGATCTGGAACCAGGCTAGTAGAAGGTGAAACAGTAAAAATAGACAGGGAGGTTTTACACACAGTCCCCCTGCTCTATCCTCTCCTCTGCTGCCACTGGCAGGACCAGGTGAGAGATGCGGCTCCACAGACCACTGAACTTGTCCAAGTCCATCAAGTCAAAGGCGGCCGGCTGGTCAGAGGAAAGGAACTTGTCCTGCAGGTGGTCATCCACCATCTCCTCCACGGCACTCAGTCCCAGGCTGGCCGGCAGCTCCTCCTCACCCCCCAGCAGCACGGTGAAGATGAGCAAGGCCTCCTTGTAGGCTGCATTCTCGTGGTCACAGTAGCGGTAGAATATGATYGTGGAACCCGGGGGCAGCTCCTCAAAGCGGTGGATGACGGCTACGGAATTGTTTCCCTCGAAGGCTCGCCCCAGCTGGGTGTCGATGTCCAGCTTGACCTGGTCGCTGTCCTGGCCAGCCATGCTGGCCCCGTCGATGTGGATGGAGGAGGCGTTGAGGGCAGAGGAGAAGGCGGAGGCCAGACGCAGGGCAAGGCAGTGCAGCGTCTTCTCCCCCCTGCGGCCTGCTGTCAGCATCAGGCTGACTGGCTCCGTGGGCCGGGCCGTCTGGAGGTGCCTCTCCAGGTGGATCCTGCTCCTCCTCCACAGCTCAGAGCGCTGCCCGGGGAACAGGGCCTCCACCGTCTTCATCTCTCTGTGGAAGGTCTCTGTTTGGTTCATCGCTGGGTTCTTAGTGAGAGACACAGGGTAGAACAACCTCACCACCACAGCCAGCAGCAACACTAGAACCCCAACAAGCATCGACAATGACGCATAACCTGTAGAAAAAGCAGAAACAGGCTTCAGTTATTTGTGGTTCTGATTTCCATGGTTTAGAATTAGTCCTGAGGGAGAATAAACATTCAAAAAATACTATAGCCTATTTCCTTGAATTGCAAGTGCCACATCAAATCAGTCCGAGACTACCTAGTGTAGTCTACTAACCAATGAAAACAGAGAGGAAGTGGCAGTCTTACAGAATGGTTCTCCACGTTCTTTAGTAACCCTCTGCTCTGTGATGAGGGGTGGGATCTGGGGCTCTACAGCTCCATCCTYATCTTYCTCTGTAGAGSCTCTCTCACTGCTCTCCACTTGGGCAGTGGTGCTGTTCTCCTCTGGATCACGGCCTGGCTGTTCCATCACTGCAGCAGAAGGCCCCGTCTCCTTTTTTACTAGAGCCACAGGAAACACAAACAGAGGATGAACACAATAAGCAGTGCCTGGTGAAAGTATACACACCTCTTGCAAAGTCTTGCACCTCTCTGATTCAGAGGGGTCGGGTTAAATGCAGAAGACACATTTCAGTTGTACAACTGACTAGGTATCTCCCTTTCTCTTTCACATTTTGCTGCCATCAATTTAAATAATAAAAATGTATTAAATTACATGTTTTTCCTACCGATCTACACAACCTACTCCACATTTTCAAGGTGAAACAAAATTCACTCCAAATCATCCATTCTGTTTGCAACAAGACAAGACAACACGGCAAAGACATTCACTTTTTGACCTAAATTAAAAACGAGATTGTTGTATTGGATTTGACCCAGAGTAAAACCCTCTGTATTTTCAAGTATTGTGCTGGCAGCAGTTATGGGTATGCTTGTCACCAGCAGGGACTGGGGAGTTTGTCAGGATCAGAAGAAATATGAAAGGAACAAAGCCCAGGTAAAACATTAAGAGGAACCCACCCTCAGTCTTCTGAAAACTAAAACTATCCCAGGTTTAGAATAAAAACTATATATTGCAAGGACACACCAGAATGGCTTTGAGTGTTCCAGTCTCAGTCTGACTTAAAATTGCTTGAAAATCAGAGACAGTTTAA
>NC_036856.1:41847769-41859848 GCF_002910315.2 Salvelinus sp. IW2-2015 | reverse complement strand
GGATTGAACCCAGAGTAAAACCTCTGATTTCAAGTATTGTGTGGCAGCAGTTATGGGTATGCTTGTCACCAGCAGGGACTGGGGAGTTTGTCAGGTCAGAAGAATATGAAAGGAACAAAGCCCAGGTAAAACATTAAGAGGAAACCCCACCCTCAGTCTTCTGAAAACTAAAAACTATCCCAGGTTTAGAATTAAACTAAATATATTGCCAAGGACACACCAGAATGGCTTTGAGTGTTCTCAGTCTCAGTCCTGACTTAAATTGCTTGAAAATCAGAGACAGTTTCAAATATTGCTGTCCATCAATGATTCCTAACAAATGAACTGAGCTGGAGCAAATTGGACAAAAACTATGGATATACACAGTGTACAAAACATTAAGAACACCTGCTCTTTTCATGACAGACTGACCAGGTGAAAGCTTTTGATCCCTTATTGATGTCACTTGTTAAATCCATTCAATCGTGTATCAATACTAGGAAGGTGTTCTTAATGTTTTGTGCATCACTGGTTTGGGGACATGAGGCTGTAGCCATTATGCATATCACACATTTGTCATGTAGGATATTTCTTTATTTAGGCTACATTAAACATTTATTTAAATATTATTCCAGTGATGGAATGATTGGCTATGAAATATGTAATGATCGGCTATGAAAAGCCAACTGACATTTACTCCTGAGGTGCTGACTTGCTGCACCCTCGACAACTACTGTGATTATTATTATTTGACCATGCTGGTCATTTATGAACATTTGAACATCTTGGCCATGTTCTGTTTATAATCTCCACCCGGCACAGCCAGAAGAGAGGACTGCCACCCTCATAGCCTGGTTCCTCTCTAGGTTTTTTTCCTATGTTTTGGCCTTTCTAGGGAGTTTTTCCTAGCCACCGTGCTTCTACACCTGCATTGCTTGTTGTTTGGGTTTTAGGCTGGGTTTCTGTACAGCACTTTGAGATATCAGCTGATGTACAAAGGGCTATATAAATACATTTGATTTGATTTGGCCTCGCTGATCGTAGAAATCCTTGAGATTGTGAAGTTGGATTTTTTTTACTTATCCATTTGGAAAACTGCAATCTATATTTTTTGTGTCCAACATTTTTTTTAACTTGTCCTGGAAAGAGGACAAGTAATAATGTCAAGACCTGCAATAAGACAGAATCAGGGAATTAGATGGTACCATTTTTTGGGGTGAAACATTGAACTTTCTCACCTTCAGTATCAAGATCCTCCAAGTTCTGGCTCCCCTGACCACTTGATGTATTTGAGTGTAAAGAGGAATCCTGGTTCTGGTTGCTCTGCTCTGCCGGAGTATCTATATCTGGTTGTTAGAGCTCTCCTCTAGACTTCTACTGCTCTCCACTTGGGCAGTGGTGCTTTGTCTCTCTTTGGATCACGGCCTGGCTGTTCCATCACTGCAGCAGAAGCCCGTCTCCTTTTTTACTAGAGCCACAGGAAAACACAACAGAGGATGAACACAATAAGCAGTGCCTGGTGAAAGTATACACACCTCTTGCAAAGTCTTGCACCTCTCTGATTCAGAGGGGTCGGTTAAATGCGGAGAACACATTTCAGTTGAATGCATTCAGTTGTACAACTGACTAGGTATCCCCCTTTCCTTTCACATTTTGCTGCCATCAATTTAAATAACAAAATAGATTAACTTCTTTGGGACTGGGGGGCAGTATTGAGTAGCTTGGATAAAAAGGTGCCCAGAGTAAACTGCCTGCTCTCAGGCCCAAAACTAGAATATGCATATAATTAGTAGAGTTGGATAGAAAACACCCTGAAGTTTCTAAAATTGTTTGAATGATGTCTGAGTATAACAGAACTCATATGGCAGGCAAAACCTGAGAAAAAAATCCAACCAGGAAGTGGGAAATCTGAGGTTTGTGTTTTTCCAAGTCATTGCCTATCAAATATACAGTGTCTATGGGGTCATATTGCACTTCCTAAGGCTTCACTAGATGTCAACAGTCTTTAGAACCTTGTTTGAGGCTTCTACTGTGAGGAGGAGAGAATGAGAGCTGTTTCAACCAGAGGTCTGGCCATGAGCTCAGTCTCGCGTGCGCCGTGAGAGGTAGCTGCGATCCATTGCATTTCTAAAGACAAAGGAATTCTCCGGTTGAAACATTATTGAAGATTTATGTTAAAAAAATCCTAAAGATTGATTCTATACATCGTTTGACATGTTTCTACAAACTGTAATAGAACGTTTTTTGACATTTCGTCTGAACAAGTGAATCGCGGCATTATGCATTGGATTACTGGTCTAAACGTGCGAACAAAAAGGAGGTATTTGGACATAAATGATGGACTTTATTAAACAAACATTTATTGTGGAACTGGGATTCCTGGGAGTGCATTCCGATCAAGATCATCAAAGGTCAGTGATTATTATAACGCTATTTCTGACACCTCTCCTTCTTTGGAAAATGGCTGGATGTTTTCTGTGACTAGCGTGACCTAACATATCGCAAGGTGTGCTTTCGCCGTAAAGCCATTTTGAAATCTGACACAGCGTTTGCACTAAGGAGAAGTTCACATATATTCCCATGCATAAACTTGTATCTTTTATCAATGTTTATTATGAGTATTTCTGTATTTCATGTGGCTCTCTGCACTTTCACCGGATGTTTTGTTTGAGACAATGTATTCTGATCAATAACACACCAATTTCAAATAGGTTTTTGGACATAAAGATTAACTTTATCGAACAAAACACACATTTATTGTGTAACATGAAGTCCTGTGAGTGCCATCTTGAAGATCATCAAAGGTTAGTGATTCATTTAATCGCTATTTCTGATTTTTGTGAGCCCTCTCCTTGGCTGGAAAATGGCTGTATGGTTTTCTGTGACTAGGTGCTGACCTAACATAATCGTTTGGTGTGCTTTCGCCGTAAAGCCTATTTGAAATCGGACACCTGTGGCTGGATTTACAAGAAGTTTATCTTTAAAATGGTGTAAAATACTTGTATGTTTGAGGAATTTTAATATGGGATTTCTGTTTTGAATTTGGCGCCCTGCATTTTCACTGGCTGTTGGCGGGTGACAGACTGACCAGGTGAAAGCTTTGATCCCTTATTGATGTCACTTGTTAAATCCACTTAAATCAGGTATAAATACTAGGATGGTGTTCTTAATGTTTTGTGCATCACTGTTTTGGGGACATGAGGCTGTAGCCATTATGCATATCACATACACTTTGTCATGTAGAATATTTTTTATGTAGGCTACATTAAACATTTATTTAAATATTATTCCAATGTTGGCTTCGCTGATCGTAGAAATTCCTTGAGATTGTGAAGTGTGATTTTTTTTTACTTATCCATTTGGAAAACTGAATCTATATTTTTGTGTCCAACATTTAAAAAAAACTTGTCCTCAAAGAGGATAAGTGTTCATGTCAAGACCTGAAATAAGAAGAATCAGGGAATTAGATGGTACCATTTTTGGGGGTGAAACATTAAACTTTTCTCACCTTCAGTATCAAGATCCTCCAAGTTCTGGCTCCCCTGACCACTTGATGTATTTGGGGGTAAAGAGGAATCCTGGTTCTGGTTGCTCTGCTCTGCCGGAGTATCTATATCTGTAGAGCCTCTCTCACTGCTCTCCACTTGGGCAGTGGTGCTGTTCCTCTGGATCACGGCCTGGCTGTTCCATCACTGCAGCAGAAGGCCCCGTCTCCTTTTTTACTAGAGCCACAGGAACACAAACAGAGGATGAACACAATAAGCAGTGCTGGGAAAGTATACAATCTCTTGCAAAGTCTTGCACCTCTCTGATTCAGAGGGGTCGGTTAAATGAGAAGACACATTTCAGTTGTACAACTGACTAGGTATCCCCCTTTCACATTTTGCTCTATCAATTTAAATAACAAAAAATGATGAAATTGATGTTTTTCTTACCGATCTACACAACTACTCCACATTTTCAAAGGTAAAGAAATATAGATTTTAGAGGAGATGTCTTGATTGTGTTTGTCTTTATACCCCAGAGTTCATACTTGGTGGAAGCAGCTTTGGCAGCCATTACAGAAGTAAATCCTTTTGAATAAGAGTCTTCCAACCTTGCAACAACTCTTAGGGCAACAAACAGTGTACAAAACATTACATCTGAAAAGGGATTACATTTGATGTGACTCGTTGGGCAGGACGCACCACCCTCTGGAGAGCCCTGTGGTTGTGAACGGTGCAGTTGTCGTACCAGGCAGTGATACAGCCCGACACATTGGTGCGGCCTGCCGAAACGAGTCACCAGGGGCACACTGCCTGCCCTCCAGAACAACTACAGCACCTGGTGTCACAGGAAGGCCAAGAAGATCAAGGACCCCAGCTACCCGAGCCACAGCCTGTTCATCCACTACATACAGAAGGCGCGGTAAGTACAGGTGCATCAATGCTGGGACAGAGAGACTGAAAAACAGGTTCTATCTCAAGACTATCAGACTGTTAAATAGTCACCATAGCTGGCCTCCGCCCAGTACCTTGCCCTGAACTTCAGTCCCTGTCATTAGCCGGCTATCAACCGTTACTCAATCCTGCACCTTAACGCTGCTGTCTTATGTACAGACATGGAACACTGGTCAACTTGATAATGTTTACACACTGTTTTAGCCACTTCATATGTATATACTGTATTCTAGCCCATTCTATTTTTAACTATTGCTGTCCATATACTATTCTATCCGTTTTCTTAAAATATACTAACAATATGTAATAATATATTGTTATAAATTCCCCCCCACACACACACTGACATTGCTCGTTCTTAATTACATTCTTTGACTTTTTAGATTAATGTGTATTGTTGTGAATTGTTAGATATTAGTTGACTTTTGGAGCTAGAAACACAAGTATTTTGCTACACTCACAATAACATTTGCTAAATGTGTATGCGACCAATACAATTGATTTGGGAAATCATGATAGATAAGAACGGGTCAATTTAAACTGAACAAAAATATAAAAACGCAACATGCAACAACTTCTAAGATTTGACCGAGTTACAATTCATATGAGGAAATCAGTCAATTTGAAATAAATTGGTTGTGGAAATCAGTAGGCCGTAATCTGTGGATTTCAAATGACTGGGAATACAGATTTGAATCGGATGGTCATAGATAGCTTTTTTTTAAAGTAGGGGTACCACTTGCCAGGTGGTAGCAGAGAGAACAGTCTATGACTTGGCTGGCTGGAGTCTGACAATTTTTAAGGCCTTCTTGTGACACCGACTGGTATAGAGGTCCTGGATGGCAGGAGTGCCTTGCGGTTGATGCAGAGCAGTTGCTATACCAAACGGTGATGCAGCCCGTCAAGATGCTCTCAATGGTACACTTGTACAGAACTAGAACTTTGAGGATCTGAGGGCCCGTGCCAAATCTTTTCAGCCTCCTCAGGCTTGTTGTTAAGTTAGGTAATTGGCACCAGGCGTGTGTCCATACAGCCTTTCCCTAGTTAAAGTTTACCCCATTCATAGAAGCTAACTACCTTTAGTGCCTATGATGAAGGCATCTTCTTCCCGTGGAGTTTTGTTAACAGCCCCGACGCTCGGTCTGAACGTGAACACACATTGCTTGAGGTACAGTTTTGGAAACATAAGGAAAGAGATATATATATATATATATATCTTTCATATCAGCAAGAAATCATTTTTCCTAAAACAAAGGTTAAATTACTACACCATATCTCCATGTTACAGCGTGTATACAGAAGACAGGCAGAAGACAGAGGCAACCACCTGCGCCTATTAGCTATCTAGAATGCTGCTGTGTGTAATGAAAAGCTGCCAGAAACATGTAATAAAAACTGTYAGCTGCAACTGTGTTAAAGATTAGATTTGTTTAATTAGTTTAAGCTGGTTAAAACTGTGTACAGTAAGTGTATATTTAGCGTTKGTGAAATTATTTTGATGTGATATTAAAGTAAAGGGCTTCATGTTTCTAGAACCGTATCACAATTAAGAATCGATTMACTTTTAGATGGAGTATTTGGCTGTATTTTGCCAGAGCTAATCTACCGCTGAAAATAACACAATGTCCTTGGACCAAGGAGTAACGCAGTAGGCACGCCTATACTCTGGCTTAAAGATTTAATGTCACTTTATGGACGACCCAATAAAATACACATAGAAGTGTGTTATAGATCTGTCACTCATTGAAAGCAAGTCTAGGAAGCGGTATATCTGTTCTATGTGCGCTATTTATATGCTTCCCCGTTCTTAGAGATTCTTCGGGATTTTGACAATAAAGCCCTTTATCTACTTCCTCATAAGATGAACCATGGATTCCTTTTATTTCTCTGTTTGCAGTTTGACGGTAGTTGCTAACTAGCTTCCTTCATACTGGATGCAGACACAAAAGTGGTAACCATAAATTCATCTGACATTAGGGAAGTAGATAAAGGCCTTAATAATGGCCAAAATCCCGAACTGTCCCTTTAATTTTTGTTATGCTCTTTTACTTTAGGTTTTGTACACCAGCTTCAAAAAGCAGAAAATACAATATTTTTGGATACATATTTCGCAACGGTTTAGATGGTGCGATGATTCTGTACACTTAGTGCTTGTTTTGTCACATAAAGTTAAATTAGGCAAACTGTTAGAATTTTAGCAAACAGAAAATGGCGGAACGATTTCTGTTTATCTGAAGTGATATTAAGTTAGTGTTGCTAGCTATTAGTATAAACACTGTAGTGGTTATTTACCAGAATTGTTTGCATTTCTATCGTGTTATGAGTATACTTACCCACTGTATCGCCTTCCTCAGATAAATATCCGCTTAGAATTTGCCTCTTGGTACAGAGGAGCAATAATAAATGTCGCAGAATGACCGCTTATAGCCGGAACATAGATTCGTTAGCTATTTTCTTCCAACGAAATCTATGGAACGTGKCACTTATTTCCGGTGTTCTGTCGAAACGGCCCCTCYTAGGAAACGCTTCTGAAAACGATGTAGCTAGCTAGTCTAAATATTTAATTTGCGCTATACGGTATAATTTATAGTGGAACCATGGATCCAGAGATTTTACTGAACAACCCTACTCAACCAGCGAGTAGGTCGACAAAACAATTGACGAATGTTTTGTCAGGCAGGCAGCTACCTAATTCCATCTACACTGAGYAAAAATATAAACSCAACATGCAWCAATTTCAAAGAATTTATAGAGTTACAGTTCAAATGAGTAAATCAGACACTTGAAATAAATTCATTAGGCCCTATTCTATAGATTTTAAATGACTGGGAATATACAGATATGCATCTGTTGGTCACAGATTGATAGTTTNCCAGCTACCCGAGCCACAGCCTGTTCATCCCACTACCATACAGAAGGCGCGGTAAGTACAGGTGCATCAATGCTGGGACAGAGAGACTGAAAAACAGGTTCTATCTCAAGACTATCAGACTGTTAAATAGTCACCATTAGCTGGCCTCCGCCCAGTACCTTGCCCTGAACTTCAGTCCCTGTCATTAGCCGGCTATCAACCGGTTACTCAATCCTGCACCTTAAACGCTGCTGTCTTATGTACAGACATGGAACACTGGTCAACTTGAATAATGTTTACACACTGTTTTAGCCACTTCATATGTATATACTGTATTCTAGCCCATTCTATTTAACTATTGCTGTCCATATACTATTCTATCCTATGTTTTCTTCAGATATAGACAATATGTGGATTGAATATGTAGTATAAATTCCCCCCCACACACACACTGACATTGCTCGTTCTTAATTACATTCTTTGACTTTTTAGATTAATGTGTATTGTTGTGAATTGTTAGATATTAGTTGACTTTTGGAGCTAGAAACACAAGTATTTTGCTACACYCACAATAACATYTGCTAAATGTGTATGCGACCAATACAATTTGATTTGGGAAATCATGATAGATAAGAAACGGGTCAATTTAAACTGAACAAAAATATAAAAACGCAACATGCAACAACTTCTAAGATTTGACCGAGTTACAATTCATATGAGGAAATCAGTCAATTTGAAATAAATTGGTTGTGGAAATCAGTAGGCCGTAATCTGTGGATTTCAAATGACTGGGAATACAGATTTGCATCGGATGGTCATAGATAGCTTTTTTTTWAAGTAGGGGTACCACTTGCCAGGTGGTAGCAGAGAGAACAGTCTATGACTTGGCTGGCTGGAGTCTGACAATTTTTAAGGCCTTCTTGTGACACCGACTGGTATAGAGGTCCTGGATGGCAGGGAGTGCCTTGCGGTTGGATGCAGAGCAGTTGCTATACCAAACGGTGATGCAGCCCGTCAAGATGCTCTCAATGGTACAGCTGTAGAACTTTGAGGATCTGAGGGCCCGTGCCAAATCTTTTCAGCCTCCTCAGGCTTGTTGTTAAGTTAGGTAATTGGCACCAGGCGTGTGTCCATACAGCCTTTCCCTAGTTAAAGTTTACCCCATTCATAGAAGCTAACTACCTTTAGTGCCTATGATGAAGGCATCTTCTTCCCGGGGATTTTGTTAACAGCCCCGACGCTCGGTCTGAACGTGAACACACATTGCTTGAGGTACAGTTTTGGAAACATAAGGAAAGAGATATATATATATATATATATCTTTCATATCAGCAAGAAATCATTTTTCCTAAAACAAAGGTTAAATTACTACACCATATCTCCATGTTACAGCGTGTATACAGAAGACAGGCAGAAGACAGAGGCAACCACCTGCGCCTATTAGCTATGGTCATGGTTCTGGTTGCTCTGCTCTGCCGGAGTATCTATATCTGTAGAGCCTCTCTCACTGCTCTCACTTGGCCAGTGGTGCTGTGTCTCCTCTGGATCACGGCCTGGCTGTTCCTGCAGCAGAAGGCCCCGTCTCCTTTTTTACTAAGAGCACAGGAAACACAAACAGAGGATGAACACAATAAGCAGTGCCTGGTGAAAGTATACATATCTTTGCAAAGTCTTGCACTCTCTGATTCAGAGGGGTCGGGTTAAATGCAGAAGACACATTTCAGTTGTACAACTGACTAGGTATCCCCCTTTTCCATTTTGCTATCTATTTTAAATAACAAAAAATGATGAAATTGATGTTTTTCTACCGTCTAACACAACCTACTCCACATTTTCAAGGTAAAGAATTTAGATTTTAGACGGAGATGTCTTGATTGTGTTTGTCTTTATATAACCTCACCCCAGAGTTCATACTTGGTGGAGAGAGCAGCTTTGGCAGCCATTAACAGAAGTAAATCTTTCTGAATAAGATTTAGTTTCCTCCAACCTTGCACAACTCTTAGGGCAACAAACAGTGTACAAAACATTACATCTGAAAAGGGATTGACATTGATGTGACTCGTGGGCAGGACGCACCACCCTCTGGAGAGCCCTGTGGTTGTGAAACGGTGCAGTTGTCGTACCAGGCAGTGATACAGCGCGACACATTGGTGCGGCCTGCCGAAACGAGTCACCAGGGGCACACTGCCTGCCCTCCAGAACAACTACAGCACCTGTGTCACAGGAAGGCCAAGAAGATAAAGGACCCCAGCTAACCGAGCCACAGCCTGTTCATCCCACTACCATACAGGAAGGCGCGGTAAGTACAGGTGCATCAATGCTGGGACAGAGAGACTGAAAAACAGGTTCTATCTCAAGACTATCAGACTGTTAAATAGTCACCACTAGCTGGCCTCCGCCCAGTACCTTGCCTGAACTTCAGTCCCCTGTCATTAGCCGGCTATCAACCAGTTACTCAATCCTGCACCTTAAAGCTGCTGTCTTATGTACAGACATGGAACACTGGTCACTTGAATAATGTTTACACACTGTTTTAGCCACTTCAAATGTAATATACTGTATTCTAGCCCATTCTATTTAAACTATTGCTGTCCATATACTATTCTATCTATGTTTTCTTCAAAATATACTACAATATTCAATCCACTATTGTCTATAAATTCCCCCACACACACACTGACATTGCTCGTTCTTAATTACATTCTTTGACTTTTTAGATTAATGTGTATTGTTGTGAATTGTTAGATATTAGTTGACTTTTGGAGCTAGAAAACAAGTATTTTTTGCTAACACTCACAATAACATTTGCTAAATGTGTATGCGACAATACAATTTGATTTGGGAAATCATGATAGATAAGAAACGGGTCAATTTAAACTGAACAAAAATATAAAACGCAACATGCAACAACTTCTAAGATTTGACGAGTTACAATTCATATGAGGAAATCAGTCCATTTGAAATAAATTGTTGTGGAATTCAGTAGGCCCGTAATCTGTGGATTTCAAATGACTGGGAAATACAGATTTGCATCGGATGGTCATAGATAGCTTTTTTTTTTAAGTAGGGTACCACTTGCCAGGTGGTAGCAGAGAGAACAGTCATATGACTTGGCTGGCTGGAGTCTGACAATTTTTAAGGCCTTCTTGTGACACCGACTGGTATAGAGGTCCTGGATGGCAGGGAGTGCCTTGCGGTTGGATGCAGAGCAGTTGCTAATACCAAACGGTGATGCAGCCCGTCAAGATGCTCTTCAATGGTACAGCTGTAGAACTTTGAGGATCTGAGGGCCCGTGCCAAATCTTTTCAGCCTCCTCAGGCTTGTTGTTAAGTTAGGTATGGCACAGGCGTGTGTCCATACAGCCTTTCCTAGTTAAAGTTTACCCCATTCATAGAAGCTAACTACCTTTAGTGCCTATGATGAAGGCATCTTCTTCCCGGGGATTTGTTAACAGCCCCGACGCTCGGTCTGAACGTGAACACACATTGCTTGAGGTACAGTTTTGGAAACATAAGGAAAGAGATATATATATAATATATATATCTTCATAAATCAGCAAGAAATCATTTTTCCCTAAAACAAAGGTTAAATTACTACACCATATCTCCATGTTACAGCGTGTATACAGAAGACAGGCAGAAGACAGAGGCAACCACTGCGCCTATTAGCTATCTAGAATGCTGCTGTGTGTAATGAAAAGCTGCCAGAAACATGTAATAAAAACTGTACTGCAACTGTGTTAAAGATTAGATTTGTTTAATTAGTTTAAGCTGGTTAAAACTGTGTACAGTAAGTGTATATTTAGCGTTTGTGAAATTATTTTGATGTGAATTATAAGTAAAGGGCTTCATGTTTCTAGAACCGTATCACAATTAAGAATCGATTAACTTTTAGATGGAGTATTTGGCTGTATTTTGCCAGAGCTAATCTACCGCTGAAAATAACACAATGTCCTTGGACCAAGGAGTAACGCAGTAGGCACGCCTATACTCTGGCTTAAAGATTTAATGTCACTTTATGGACGACCAATAAAATACACATAGAAGTGTGTTATAGATCTGTCACTCATTGAAAGCAAGTCTAGGAAGCGGTATACTGTTCTATGTGCGCTATTTATAATGCTTCCCCGTTCTTAGAGTTCTTCGGGATTTTGCAATATAAAGCCCTTTATCTACTTCCCTAATGTCAGATGAATTAATGGTTACCACTTTGGTGTCCTGCATCCAGTATGAAGGAAGCTAGTTAGCAACTACCGTCAAAACTGCAAACAGGAAAATAAAAGGAATGCCATGGTTCATCTTATGGAGGAGTAGATAGGGGCTTTATTGTAAAATCCGAAAATCTCAACGGGAAGTATATAGCGCATAGACGATTATACCGCTTCCTAGACTTGCTTTCAATGAGTGACAGATCTTATAACACACTTTCTATGTGTATTTTATTGGATCAGTCATAAAGTGACATTAAATCTTAATGCCAGAGTTAGGCGTGCTACTGCGTTACTCCTTGGTCCAAGGACATTGTGTTATTTTCAAGCGGAGATTAGCTCTGGCAAAATACAGCCAAATACTCCATCTAAAAGTTAATCGATTCTTAATTGTGATACGGTTTAGACATGAGCCCTTTACTTTAATATCACATCAAAATTAATTTCACAAACGCTTTTAAAATATACACTTACTGGTACACAGTTTTAACTCAGCTTAAACTAATTAAACAAATCTTAAATCTTTTAACACAGTTGCAGCTAACCAGTTTTTTATTACATGTTTCTGGCAGCTTTTTCTAATTACACACAGCAGATTCTAG
>NC_036856.1:41845183-41847744 GCF_002910315.2 Salvelinus sp. IW2-2015 | reverse complement strand
AAATAAGTGCCACGTTCCATAGATTTCGTTGGAAGAAAATAGCTAACGAATCTATGTTCCGGCTATAAGCGGTCATTCTGCGACATTTATTATTGCTCCTCTGTACCAAGAGGCAAATTCTAAGCGGATATTTATCTGAGGAAGGCGATACAGTGGGTAAGTATACTCATAACACGATAGAAATGCAAACAATTCTGGTAAATAACCACTACAGTGTTTATACTAATAGCTAGCAACACTAACTTAATATCACTTCAGATAAACAGAAATCGTTCCGCCATTTTCTGTTTGCTAAAATTCTAACAGTTTGCCTAATTTAACTTTATGTGACAAAACAAGCACTAAGTGTACAGAATCATCGCACCATCTAAACCGTTGCGAAATATGTATCCAAAATATTGTATTTTCTGCTTTTTGAAGCTGGTGTACAAAACCTAAAGTAAAAGAGCATACAAAAAATTAAAGGGACAGTTCGGGATTTTGGCCATTATTAAGGCCTTTATCTACTTCCCTAATGTCAGATGAATTTATGGTTACCCCGGTGTTCTGTCGAAACGGCCCCTCCTAGGAAACGCTTCTGAAAACGATGTAGCTAGCTAGTCTAAATATTTAATTTGCGCTATACGGTATAATTTATAGTGGAACCATGGATCCAGAGATTTTACTGAACAACCCTACTCAACCAGCGAGTAGGTCGACAAAACAATTGACGAATGTTTTGTCAGGCAGGCAGCTACCTAATTCCATCTACACTGAGYAAAAATATAAACSCAACATGCAWCAATTTCAAAGAATTTATAGAGTTACAGTTCAAATGAGTAAATCAGACACTTGAAATAAATTCATTAGGCCCTATTCTATAGATTTTAAATGACTGGGAATATACAGATATGCATCTGTTGGTCACAGATTGATAGTTTWAAAAAAAATAAGTAGGGATGTATATCAGAAAAACAGTCGGTATCTGGTGTGACCAACATTTGCCTCATGCAGCGCCACATCTCCTTCACATAGAGTTGATCAGGCTGTTGACTGTTGCCTGTGGAATGTTGTCCCACTCCTCTTCAATGGCAGTGCAAAGTTGCTGGATATTGGCGGGAACTGTAGCACACTGTTGTACACGTTAATCCAGAGCATCCCAAACATGTTTAATGGGTGACTGTCTGGCGAGTATGCAGGCCATGGAAGAACCGGAACATTTTAAGCTTCCAGGAATTGTGTACAGATCCTTGCGACATGGGGCCGTGCATTATCATGCTGAAACATGAGGTGATGTCGGTGGATGAATTGCACGACAATGGGCCTCAGGATCTTGTCACGGTATCTCTGTGCCATCGATAAAATGCAATTGTGTTTGTTGTCCGTAGGTTATGCCTGCCCATACCATAACCCCACCATCCCCCATGGAGCAGTCTGTTCACAACGTTGACATCAGCAAATCCACTCACTCACCCACACGACACCATACACACTGTCTGCCATATTCCCAGTACAATTGAAACTGGGATTCATCAGKGAAAAGCACACTTGTCCAGCAGGCCAGGAAGGTGAGCATTTGCCCACTGAAGTCGGTTACGATGCTGATCGGCAGTCAGGTCAAGACCCTGGTGAGGACGATGAGCACGCAAATGAGCTTCCCTRAGACGGTTTTGTACAGAAATGAATTGGTTGTGGAAACCCAAAGTTTCATCATCTGTCTGTGTGTCCATATTGATGAAGGCAAATAACGCCAATTCTGATTCTACTATGACCACTTTCAAAAGTAAGTTTAAAGCTGGATTGAGCTAAAAAAATATACAGTACAAGTCAAAAGTTTGGACCACCTAACTCATTCAAGGTTTTTTCTTTATTTGTACTATTTTCTACATTGTGAATAATATGGAAGACATCAAAACTATGAAATAACACATATGGAATCATATAGTAACCAAAAAAAGTGTTAAACAAATCAAAATATATTTTATATTTGAGATTCTTCCATGTAGCCACCCTTTGCCTTGATTAAAGCTATGCACACTCTTGGCATTCTCTCAACCAGCTTCATGAGGTAGTCACCTGGAATGCATTTAAATAAACAGGTGTGCTTGTTAAAGTCAATTTGTGGAATTTCTTTCCTTCTTAATGCGTTTGAGCCAATCAGTTGTGTTGTGACAAGGTAGGGGTGGTATACAGAAGATAGCCTGATTGGTAAAAGACAAAGTCGCATATTATGGCAAGAACAGCTCAATAAGCAAAGAGAAACGACAGTCCATCATTCCTTTAAGACATGAAGGTCAGTCAATCGGAACATTTCAAGAACTTTGAAAGTTTCTTTTCAAGTGCAGTTGCAAAAACCATCAAGCGCTATGATGAAACTGGCTCTCATGAGGACCGCTAAAAAAGGAAGACCCAGAGTTACCCTGCCGCAGAGGATAAGTTCATTAGCGTTAACTGCACCTCAGATTGCAGCCCAAATAAATGCTTCACAGAGTTCAAGTAACAGACGCATCTCAACATCAACTGTTCAGAGGAGACTGCGTGAATCAGGCCTTCATGGTTGAATTTCTGCAAAGAAACCACTA
>NC_036856.1:41821768-41842677 GCF_002910315.2 Salvelinus sp. IW2-2015 | reverse complement strand
AAAAAACCATCAAGCGCTATGATGAAACTGGCTCTCATGAGGACCGCTAAAAAAAGGAAGACCCAGAGTTACCCCTGCCGCAGAGGATAAGTTCATTAGCGTTAACTGCACCTCAGATTGCAGCCCAAATAAATGCTTCACAGAGTTCAAGTAACAGACGCATCTCAACATCAACTGTTCAGAGGAGACTGCGTGAATCAGGCCTTCATGGTTGAATTTCTGCAAAGAAACCACTACTAAAAGGGCACCAATAAAAGAAGAGACTTGCTTGGGCCAAGAAATACGAGCAATGGACATTAGACCGGTGGAAATCTGTCTTTGGTCTGATGAGTCCAAATGTGAGATTTTTGGTTCCAACCACCGTGTTTTGTGAGACACAGTGTAGGTGAACGGATGATCTCTGCATATGTGGTCCCACCGTAAGCATAGAGGAGGAGGTGTGATGGTGCTTTGCTGGTGACACTGTCTGTGATTTATTTAGAATTCAAGGCACCCTTAACCAGCATGGCTACCACAGAATTCTGCAGCGATATGCCATCCCATCTGGTTTGCGCTTAGTGGGACTATCATTTGTTTTCAACAGGACAATGACTCATAACACACCTCCAGGCTGTGTAAGGGCTATTTGACCAATGAGAGTGATGGAGTGCTGCATCAGGTGACCTGGCCTCCACAATCATCCGACCTCAACCCAACTAAGATGGTTTGGGATGAGTTGGACCGCAGAGTGAAGGAAAAGCAGCCAAATGCTCAGCATATGTGGGAACTCCTTCAAGACTGTTGGAAAAGCATTCCTCATGAAGCTGGTTGAGAGAATGCCAAGAGCGTGCAAAGCTGTCAAGGCAAAGGGTGGCTATTTGAAGAATCTCAATAACATATTTTGATTAGTTTTACACTTCTTTGGTTACTACATGATTACATATGTGTGATTTCATAGTTTTGATGTCTTCACTATTAGTCTGCAATGTAGAAAATAGTAAAAATAAAGAAAAACCCTTGAATGAGTAGGTGTGTCCAAACTTTTGACTGGTACTGTATATATATATAATAATAATAAATATATTTTAAAATATTGGTGGGGGGGGGGTGGACATTAGAGAGCTATTTATAACTTGCCTGAAATATCCAGATCAACTAGCCCATTTCAGCTTATGTTTATTTAGGTTTTTTAGCCCATAGATATTGTTGTAATTTTTTTTGTCACTCAAATAGTACATGAATACACATTACGCATGTAAAAATGTATAGAACTGCAAGAAMATTTGCTTTAAAACTGCAACATTTTCTTTGCAGCCCATGACAAAATGTGTCAAATTGCAGGAAATAAGCTTTAAACCTGCAAAATTCTCTCCACCAACAATAAGGGTGTGAACAGTTTGTGTCATGAACAGTGCTTGTGCCCATAGATGTAGCCGTGGCGCGGGGGGGATGTTCTCCATTGCTGGAATGAGGGCCCGAATTAAAGTTTGCGATCCCCTGTGCTAACTGTTTCCGCTAACTGTTTCTAGATACACACCCACAAGTCAAAATTGGATATATCTTAAAAACTCATGAAAACCAAAAATCTGCTATCTCTTCATTAGCAGTCATTAAAAGTATTCACATGGTCATAATTAATTAGCTTAACCGGCGCTAACATTACTCATTAATTAGCTTGTTGAAGCTACATACCTAGCTAAGAATTTAGTGTTTCAATTTAATTAGTTATGAGTTAGCTAGTAGCTAGCTAAGTTAATGGTTAACCGGTCAAAAATGTGGAAGTTGGCGGTCAGATATAGAGATATAAATATAGATATAGAGATATATATATATATATCCATCTTGGATGTAATGTTTCGCTTGCGTTATTGTCACTCACTAAACTCCTTTTCTCGCCTTCGCCAGCAGTTACTGTAGAGTTGACACCCACAGATCCGCTGAAGAGGAGGAGGGAAGAGAACAAGATCCCATCCTCACCTGTCAATGGCCAAAAGCAGAGTTGCAAAGAAAAGACGAGTATCTCAGACTGGCCTATAAAAATAATAGATTAAGATGGCAAAAGAACACAGACACTGGACAGAGAACTCTGCCTAGAAGGCCAGCATCCGGAGTCGCCTCTCCACTGTTGACGTTGAGACTTGTGTTTTGGGGTACTATTTAATGAAGCTGCCAGTTGAGGATTTGTGAGGCGTCTGTTTCTCAAACTAGACACTAATGTACTTGTCCTTCTTGCTCAGTTGTGTACCGGGGCCTCATTCATCTTTCTATTCTGGTCAGGCCTGTTTGCGCTGTTCTGTGAAGGGATTAGTCAAATCAAATCAAATTATATTTGTCACATACACATGGTTAGCAGATGTTAATGCGAGTGTAGCAAATGCTTGTGCTTCTAGTTCCGACAATGCAGTAATAACCAACAAGTAATCTAACCTAACAATTCCACAACTACTACTACACAAGTGTAAAGATAAAGAATATGTACATAAAGATATATGGATGATGAGTACGGAACGGCATAGGCAAGATGCAGTAGATGGTATAGTGTACAGTCTTATACATATGAGATGAGTAATGTAGGTATGTAAACATAAAGTGGCATAGTTTAAAGTGGCTAGTGATACATGTGTTACATAAAGATGGCAAGATGCAGTGGATGATATACAGTACAGTATATACATATACATATTGAGATGAGTAATGTAGGGTATGTAAAACTTATATTAAGTGCATTGTTTAAGTGGCTATGATACATTTTTACATAATTTCCATACAATTCCCATTATTATAAAGTGGCTGGAGTTGAGTCAGTATGTTGGCAGCGGCCACTAAATGTTGGCAGCGGTCGATGTGGATAGGGGTGGTCTCCTCTGCTGTTTCCTGAAGTCCACAATCATCTCCTTTGTTTTGTTGACGTTGAGTGTGAGATTATTTTCCTGACACCACACTCCGAGGGCCCTCACCTCCTCCCGTTAGGCCGTCTCGTCGTTGTTGACTTAGTACACAGGGTTGTTCTGAGATCTTCAGTTTTCTTGCAATTTCTCACACTGGAATAGCCTTCATTTCTCAGAACAATAATAGACTGACAAGTTTTCAGAAGAAAGTTATTTGTTTCTGGCCATTTTGAGACTGTTTTAATCGAACTACACATGCTGATGCTCCACTTGATTACTCAACTGATACTCAACTTGTTACATTGATGGAAGCTACAATCTATCTTCATATTAAAGCTGATCCCACCCCTAAAAAAGAAAAACAAATAAAATATACTGTCTCTCCTGAATAAAACCTACTGTATCTTGTGGAATAAAGAACAAACAGAACAGCTTCCCAAGGCAGTTACCGAAAGGGAATTCTTCTCAACTGACATCTATGGTAACTTATCATAACCTCATTTAAACTTTGTGACTCTTGTACATTTCGTGATATCACGCACTCGGGACAGCCCTTTCCGTCCACCAGTTGACTCTTCTCGAGCAGTTATCCTGTGGGTAAGGTATGTGGCAGCCCTACTCCAGCACAGTTTTCAGGGAAAGGGGAATTTCAATGGTAGAGGTTAAAACTGACCTTGGTGTAGCACACAGTAGAAACAATATGCTGTTCTCATGAAGTGGCTAAGAGGTTTCCTGTTGATAAAGCAAAATAAAGAGAAACATGCTGATGTTGGAGGAGGAAGACATTTTAATAAAACAAGACTTCTCCACTTGTGTATAAAACGATTCTTTGGTCATTATATTTCTGCTTCACTGGTTTAAAGAGATACATATTTATTACAAAACAAAAATACCTGTCCTTCACTGAGAGAAGGGGTCAGAGGTTATATTAGTGTCTTGACCATAGACCGTATTGGAAACGGGGGATGGAAATGTTTTATTTATTCAACAAGCGTTTCCCAGAAATGACTTCGTCTGGAATGTTCCTTTGTAAAAACTTCCTCCTAACCTCTGTGTAGAGTGTTGATTAACTACCCAGGAGAATTTCTATCTTATAGTCACACCCTGATATAACCCCCCCCCCTCCCCCTCCCAGATATGAATGACAAACTCCTGTCTCTTCCTTGCGACATACGTCAGGTTTGATAATGCTTGATTAGAGGGGATCTCCAGCTTTCCTTGTCAGTAAGGCTGTTTCCCTGTTGATTAGTGTTGAATATGTCATGATAGACTCATATATTAAATCTACTCATTTACTCAGATCTCAAAGAGTGTTTTAGTTGTTTTGTCTGAACGTGAAACAAGACAAACAGATATTTTGCGTTACTCCTTTTCCTATTAAATTTGAAATGAGGCCAGAAGAATTCTAAATATTATTTTATACTTTAGAGTATGAAAAAATGCTAATCTGTGCCTTCTGGAAGATTATCATTTGTAGACAAGAGTTTTAACTATTATTTATTTTTTACTAAATTGCCAAAAAAGTTGAACAAAATCACAGCCATTGTTATTCTGTTTGTTATATCAGTCAATCCCTGTCAATTGTATTGTTTTGTCTTTGGATTAAAGTATCAACAGTAGAATCCTCTCAATGTTCAACACAAGCAGACAACTGACTGTGTGTATGTTTRGGTCAGTGGAKTCTCCTCAGAGGAGAAAGGGGAGGACCAWCCTCCTCACTGAATTTCATAAATKTATTGCCACTAGGGCCCACTGGTGTAACTGMTAAACTGCTTTCTGACTGTATACTGTACTGTATGATTGGTAGCGGGTTAACTAACGCGTTAGTTCTAGTAGCTATGTTGACTATGATGTGACAACGATGTAGGCTGTGTGTAGCGGTAATAGCAGTCATGTTATGAGGGTTTGGCTTGGAAAGTTTTTTTTRCCTGGTCACAGACAGCTGATGTGTTGTGCACTGAAGTCCACAAGCGAAGGGAAAGGTGATAGGAGGAKAACACTTAGATAGTTGTGAGAAGGAATTATAAATACARCGAGCMAAGTGATCGTGCTGTTTTGAAARGTGAACTGTGTATTCATTCYGCTGATTCTGTTGAAAAACTTTTCTTCAATGGAAGCAAACGGAACGGGATAAAATACATTCWMCTTATCACTAAAGTAWATATTAGGCTACTTATTCATGTAGCATGCATGACTTTTCAAACTCAATGAAAGACCAGTGATCTACATGGTGTTGWGTAAAGCCAATTTGACAAGGKGAGCTCTAGAAAGATGCCTGAGTTTYCRAGTTGGATGACCGTTAAAAACGATTTTCCCCAGTCGGTTCAGTTCTATATTGAACAAAAATATAAACGCAACATGTAAAGTATTTGTCTCATGTTTCATGAGCTGAAATTAAAGATCCCCGAAATGTTCCTTTTTTTTTTTTAAAGGCACACATAGCCTATATATCAATACATATACACAAACTATCTATGTCAAATAGGAGAGAGGCGTTTTTTGAAACCAGATTTGCTGTTTATTTGAGCAATATGAGATGGAACAGAGTTCCATTCAAAAATGGCTCTATATAATACTGTACGCTTTCTTGAATTKTTCTGGATTTGGGGACTGAAAAGACCCCTGGTGCATGTCTGGTGGGGTAAGTGTGTGTGYCAGAGCTGTGTGTATGTATAACATGCAAACAATTTGCRATTTTCAACACATTAATATTTCTTAGAAACATCAGAAGTGATGMAGTCAGTCTCTCCTCCACTCATAGCCAAGAGAGACTGGCATGYAWAGTATTTATATCAGCCCTCTGATTACAATGAAGAGCAAGACATGCCGCTCTGTTCTGGGCCAGCTGGAGTACACATTGTTGGATTACTTAATGGAGAAAAAAAATCTATMTTTTAAGAACGGAGCATTTTCTACATTCACACTGAACCCCTGCAACTGGACACTGATATTTTGAGAGTCCGGTTTCCCCAAATTGAGGACGAAGACCTCATCGCTAAGGTTGGTCGAAAATTCTATGTGCTACACCAAGCAGTACCKATTCTGTAACTCCCAGTAATATATACCACAAATCGTTGGTTAAATCACATTATCTGATGTACCAACCTGAAGCTAATAGAACTGGTGGTCATGRTGAAATTGCCATTCGCAAAGAAACATACAGTAAGACAACACAGTTTGATCAGTGTAGTAAAGTTCAGGGAATACTTTGTAAAGCTGTGGAAGGAGTGTTATCATGATCTAACTGCCATTCCTGAGTCATTTGCTTGAAATCTAGCATAATGTCTAATCCCGAGAGATAGAGAGAGAGAGAGATACAGAGAGAGAGAGAGATACAGAGAAAGAGAGATACAGAGAGAGAGAGAGAGAGAGATACAGTTCACGTGATACAATTCCTCTACAATGACACACGCAGGCAGGAATTCTGTTTCTGTATCTAGAATCAACTAGAAATCAAGGATGAAGCCCAGGCACCACACTGTATTGTCTGTAAGACAAACAATTAGAATAAATTATACTCTACTGTACTTTGTGAACGACAGTTGAACTGTGCCAGCATAACATCAACGTTATAGTAGACTAGATGAACATGCATACATGTGCACAGGCACAGAGATTACATTTACAACAATATTTAGCCTAATAGAAAGAMATGTGCCATAACCCTCAAGCTTTGCACAGTGACCAGACTGTACAAATGTAGGTAGGCAGACAGTATCTACCTACAGCCATGTCTATTAAGCATGCTTAGCCAAATATTTGTGTAATAAAACCAGCTTTAGTTTCAGAGACTTACAACAATAAATTGTTGTATTATTGTTTCTTATCACTGTTTGCTAGTAAACTTAGCTAGCTAGCTTGCTGGATATACATGTTATTTACATCTGTTTGGAATCCTATCTTGTGTCATGCCTATAATTTTGTGAGACTGAAATGCATCCACGATCATAATCATAACCAATGTCAACCCTCGTCAGWTATGTTACAYAGCTAGCTAGTAAAATTATTTGCAKTTGCTGATCTTACACGTTTGCTAACAAGTGACAAATGTGAGGCGTGGCGCATARCAAGTTAGCAGGCGCCAGGCTAACTAGCTAGCCATCTAGTTTGCTGGTAAACCTAGCATTAGGTGGCTGGTTGTAACATTGTAGCTTGCTGTTTAATAGCCATRTCTATGACTAAAAAGAGAAGAGGTTTTACAATCGAGATACTAAAGATTTTTAGTCATAGATATGGCTACCGGTAGTTGTTTAGCTAACTTAGCTAGCTACCTTCAATAGCTGAGAAACAATTCAATAGCTGAGCTACCTTCAAAACCTTGGCGGTTCCCACACAACATTCTAAATACGAGCGCATGGAATTCTTGGGGACAAGAACAACAGGGCTACTCCACTCAATGTTTGACCTTTCAACGACCCCTAGAGACTTCATCACCCCCAGCTCTTTCTTGAGTATCGGGAGCAGCCGCTCTGGAATCCTGTACATTCTCTGGTGTGGGGTGTTTGAGTGGGATCTTGTGCTCCACCAGTGTGGTGTAACCTGGCGTGTCTGAAAACAGTTCAGGAGGAGAGATTTTTTATTTTTTTACCTTTATTTAACTAGGCAAGTCAGTTAAGAACAAATTCTTATTTTCAATGACGGCCTAGGAACAGTGGGTTAACTGCCTTGTTCAGGGGCAGAACGACAGATTTTTAGCTTGTCAGCTCAACCTTCCGGTTACTAGTCCAACGCTCTAACCACTTGGCTACCTGCAGCCCCAGTTGGAGATGGCMTCCAACTCCTTCTGCTATGGAGACAAATGAGATAAGTCCAGATCTCCAACCGTTTGATTAGACTTTGAAGGGAAGAACTGTTCAGTTTCGTCTTCGTCTTCCTTCACTGCCCTGACAAACAGTTGCTGACTGACAGGAACAGGAACTCTTTACCTCCATTCTTTCAGTGGATTGACATGGAAGGTCTGTTTTTGTCTTTCTGCGCGCCGGCATTTAAATTTCATAGGTGGAAGGACGGACCCATATTTCAAAGGACTTTAAAGGGCAACTGCCATTGGGCTAACCGATTGATTTCTGAGGTAGGTAAGAGCAGCATAACCTGTTGTCCTGGCTYAAAGACCCTGTCTTTATCTTTCTTCTCAAACCAACATTTTTGTCTCCATGTTTCCATGGCTGTCTTTCTCTCCATTTGCAGTACGTAGTTGAGGAATGGATTCTGGCTCTGGGATCTTTGGCTTGTCCCAGGTGTTTATGAGGACATTYAGGGCTCCTCTGACCTGTCTTCCATACAGGAGTTCGAAAGGTGAGTATCCAGTGGATGCTTGGGGAACCTCTCTGTATGAAAACAACAGGTAAGGCAGCCAATGGTCCCAGTCCTTTCCATTTTCTGTCACAAACTTCCTCAACATGGATTTCAACGTCTGGTTGTACCTCTCCACAAGACCATCTGTCTGTGAGTGGTAGGGAGTGGTCCTAATACATTTGAAACCTAATAGATACCTTAGATAAGAAGGTTGCACCTAGATCTGTCACAATTTCTTGGGGTACACCATATCTACATTTTTACGGAAGACAGACGGAAGACAAAGGCAACCACCTGTGCTAATTAGCTATCTAGCATGCTMCKAATACCTGTGTGTAATGGAAGAAGGCCRCATGAAAYGTGTTGTCACTGAAAAATACTGTCGGCTGCAACTGTGATAAAGATTAGATTTGATTCGTTTAATTAGTTTAAGCCGGTTAAAACAGTGTACAGTAAGTGAATATTTAGCATTTGTGAAATTATTTTGATGTSATATTAAAGTAAAGGGCTTTATGTTTCTAGAACCGTATCGCAATTGAAAATTGATTCACATTTAGATGGAGTATTTGGCTGTATTTTACCAGAGCTAGTCTACCTCTGAATATAACACAAGGTCCTTGAACGAAGGAGTAACGCGGTAGGCTCGCCTACACTCTGGCTTAAATCTTTAATATGTAAACTTCTTGGGTGACCCAACCAAATTCACATAGAAATGTGAGTTATAGATCTGTCACTCATTGAAAGSAAGTCTAAAAAGCTCTAGATCTGTTAAATTAAAWTKTTTAATKTTTWATTTAACCTTTATTTAACTAGGTAAGTCAGTTAAGAACAAATTMTTATTTACATTAATGGCCTACCCCGGCCAAACCCTCCCCTAACCCGGACGATGCTGTGCCAATTGTGCRCCGCCCTATGAGACTCCTGATCACGGCTGGTTGTGATACAGCCCGGGATCGAACCAGGGTCTGTAGTGACRCCTCTAGCACTGAGATGCAGTGCCTTAGACTGCTGAGCCACTCAATGTGAGCTATTGCTATGCTTCCTGTTCTTAAAGGGATACTTCAGGATTTTGTCAATGACGCCCTTTATCTACTTCCCCCAGAGTCAAATGAACCCGTGGATTCCATTTTTATGTATTTTTCTTGGAGTTTGAAGGAGATTGCTAACTAGCGTTAGCGCAATTGCTGACTAGTTTCCTTCATACTGGATGCAGAGACATAAAAATGGTATCCATGAGTTCATCTGACTCTTGGGAAGTAGATAAAGGACTTAATTGCCCAAATCCCAAAGTATCCCTTAAAATGTTGATTTTGTACACAGCTTCAAACAACTGTAAATACAATTTTTGGCTTATTGAAAATATATTTAACACCGGTTTACATAGTACCGTGGYTCCCAAACTGTGGGGCCGAGGAGTCGGCAGGTGGGGTCCCACCACCCCCCCAAAAAAGGAACTCAGTCCGGTTTTAAATATTTTCTTGAAAGTTGTAATAGTAGAATGCACAAGGTGCAATTCCGAAATCGGGTAGTGCATCATCAGTTCCTCTTGTGATGTTTWGTCATTGTATACCTTAGAGAGTTCTGGAAGGGGGGCCTGAGTGAAAAAATGTGGGAACCCCTGACATAGTACAATGATTCTCTGCTACACTCTGAGTGCTTCTTTTGTCACATAAACTCAGACCCCCCCCTATTAGAATTTTAAGTGTTATGTAAGAGTACATCCTTGGGCTAGCAAGCTAATGTTATTCGTATAAACCCTGTAGTGGTCATTTACCAACATTATTTGCATTTCTATAGTGTTATGAACATACCCACTGTATCGTATTCCTCAGATAAATACCAGCTTTGAATTTGCCCCTTGTTGCAGAGGAGCAAAAACAAATGTGACAGATGTGGAGTCGYAGAATGACCGCTTACATCCGGAACATAGATTCGCCAGCTATGTGTTTCCAACGAAATCTGTAGAACGTACAACTTATTTCCTGTTTTGTAAAAAACGGCCCATCCTAGGAAATGCGTTTGAGAAGTTGCGCTATCGGGTGAATATTTAATTTGCGCTATAAGGTATAATTTAGAGTGGAACCATGGATCCTAAGATTTTACAAAACAACTCTGCTCAACCAGCGAGGAGGTCGACAAGGCAATCGATGAAAGGTTTGTCAGCCAGGCAGCTACCCTAATCCTATCTACATAACCTAGCTAGCTAGCCAGCCTTCCGTTTCCTCTAGCTGTTTCCGCAAACTAGATAACACACCCACAAAGTCAAAATTSGCTATATCGTAAAAATGAATGAAAACAAACAYTTGCTAGTTAACACGATGTTTTGACATGTTAGTTAGCTAGTTAACTTAGCTATCTCTTTATTAGCAGTCATTAAAAGTATTAACATGGTCCTCATTAAATAGCCTAACCGGAGCTAACGTTACTCATTCATTACAAACTTAGCCTTTCCAATTTAATTAGTTATGAGTTAACGTTAGCTAGCTAAGTTAATGGTTAACCAGTCAATAATTTGGAAGTCAACAGTCAGATATATCCATCTTGGATGTAACTTTTAGCTGACGTTATTGTCACTCACTAAACTMMKTTTCTCGCCCTTGCCAGYAGTTACTKTAGAGTTGACACCCAGAGGTCCGCTGAAGAGGAGGAGGGAAGAGATCAAGCTCCCGTCCACACCTGTCAATGGCTCCATGGAGGACGATGGTAAAAGTCAATAGGCTACTAGTCGTAGAGGCYTGTGGAGGTTAAACAGATGATTGAGATTGTAGTACTTCTTTATCTACTGCTTTCCTTTCCCAACTCAGAGTCCCCTGGCAAGAAGACCAAGTCAGATATTGGAGTGGCAGGGGATGGCAGTTGTGATGAGGATAAGATGGATGTCCAGGAGACCACTGGGGATGAAGATCTGGACTCGGAGCAGAACGAGGACCAGGAGATGAGTTCAGAGGAAGACTCCTCCCATCACAATGTCACACAGCATAAACGTGAGTTTAGGAGGACCGCATTACCGTTCACCCAAACCCGACCAAATTCACATATAGGAAACTTAACTGACTCTTGATGTTTTTTTTCCCTTAACCCACTTAAAGGTGCAATATGCAAAAATCGCTCCGCCATTTCCTGGTTGCAAAAACTAGTTTTTCCTGGTTGCAAAAACTAGTTTGCCTAATTTCAGTTTGTGTCAAAACAAGCAGTCATGATGTAGAGAATCATTGTACCATCTAAACTGCTTTGAAATATAATTTCAATAACCACAAATATTGTATATTCAGCTGTTTGAAGCTGGTGTACAAAACCCAAAGTAAAAGACACACACAAAAAGAAACGTAATAACGGGAAGCATAGAAATGCTTTAATTGAGAAAGACAGATCTATAAAGACAGATCTATAACTCACATTTCTATGTGAATTTGGTTGGTGTGCCCAAARMGTTACATATTGCAGCTTTAATGGTGCATACTAGGCTTGATGATTGTCCTGTGGCTTACCCATCCTGTAACAGGTCCCTTTGATACAGCTWTGATGGGGCGCGTGAATGTGAACGTACCGAAGACGGTTCGTGTTGGCTCCCAAGAGATTGTAGATCCCAGGTTGTACCTAATGAGTCGCAGTTCCATTCATACAACCGAGGAGCTGAAAACAGATCTGTTGAAAACCAAGAGAAGTAGGACCTAATTTTAACCTGTAATCTTGACGATCTCTAAAGATCAGAGAATATCAGACTGATATTTTTCTCTGAAGGGGCTTTTCATGTGTTTTGTTTTGTTTTCAGTGGAAGCGTCAAGAAGAGCTGCGTCTGGTACCAAGCCTGCAACCCAACTCAGACCCCTGGAGAACCGACCAGAGATTCTGACTTACAAGACTAGCAGCATGGCAGAGTACAAGGATAATATGGAGAGGAAAGACAAAAAAACTGGTAAAATGACARAGCTAATGTAGTTTTCCTAGTCAATCTAAAGTGTTATGTATTTTAAACACTGTTCTCTGCGTAGGATTGCCCAGCGCTAACCATCATAGTATGAGAGGTTACCCCACCTCTGAAGAGTCCTACACATCGAGCTGTCGGGTGAACAATATTCCTACTCGAAAACAAACTACCAAACTCAGAAAACAAGGTACCGTTATGTATACTGGTGCATTTTTATTGAGGAAGTAGTGTTTGAGATTATTTCAGTAYTATTTCAATATGAATATTTTTCTATTTTAAGATATTAAGAAATCAGCTGTTATCAAGGCAATTCCTGAGAAAGCTTTTGGGGGTAAGTTTTAAAAAATATATATATATTTTTTTAATTCTCCTTGAATTGTCCTAAAGTAGGAGGCATTTTAATATTATTTATATTTGCATTTGTTTCTGGAATTAAACATGGTCATCTTCTCATCCCTGCAGGGTGCATGTGGAAACTGTGTCAGGCTCTGGTGCTGCTTGTCTCTGGTGTTCTGGGTCTTCTGGCCTACCAGCACCTCCCACTGCCCCGCAGGCCTTCAGGGGGTGGAGACCATCCAGCCTGGCCTGTGAGAGAGGGGAAGTTTGTTTCTCAGTTATCTGCTCTGGAGGCCCTGTTCCCCGGGCAGCGCTCTGAGCTGTGGAGGAGGAGCAGGATCCACCTGGAGAGGCACCTCCAGACGGCCCGGCCCACGGAGCCAGTCAGCCTGATGCTGACAGCAGGCCGCAGGGGGGAGAAGACGCTGCACTGCCTTGCCCTGCGTCTGGCCTCCGCCTTCTCCTCTGCCCTCAACGCCTCCTCCATCCACATCGACGGGGCCAGCAWGGCTGGCCAGGACAGCGACCAGGTCAAGCTGGACATCGACACCCAGCTGGGGCGAGCCTTYGAGGGGGACCAGCCCGTAGCCGTCATCCATCGCTTTGAGGAGCTGCCCCCGGGTTCCACAATCATATTCTACCGCTACTGTGACCACGAGAATGCAGCCTACAAAGAGGTGTTCCTGCTCTTCACTGTGCTGCTGCCTGAGGAGGAGTTAGGGAAGGAGCTCAGTCTGAATGAGGTGGAGGAGAGGGTCCAGGATTATATTACGGAAACCTTTGTGGAAAGTAACAGCTCAGACAAGCCTGGCTCCTATAATCGGATGGACCTGGACAAGCTGAGTGGACTATGGAGCCGTATCTCCCACCTGGTCCTGCCGGTGGCAGTAGAGGAGAGCATAGAGCAGGGAGGATGCATGGACTGAACTGGCAGCTACAGGAGACTTCTGGCTAGGTAGGAGCAGGCTCGCTGGGCTGGGCTCCTCTCCGTCTTTATGGAGCTCTGGAGTAGCTGTGGCTCTGTAGCTGAGGGGTGATGGTATGAAGACACACCGAGGTGCTCTGTGTCTCTGGATTATTTTTAGACTTCACAGGTGAACTCTAGGAACTAGAGGTGATATCTTCCAGAGGTCATATGCTCTTAATAGAGATTTCTATGCTGACAGATCCAAACCAACATTTAATATTCAGCCCAACTGCACTGTTTAGTTTTAACTGAGATGTCCTCTCTTTCTGGTCCTCTGTCCTATTTCTGATCATTTCACAACGGCCAGCTGCTGAAATCAGGAAGTAATTACAGAGTGACGGTCTGGGTTGAGGACAACAGTTTGTTGTGGGCTGTTTTTATTTCAGACCCAAAGTTTGCTTTATAGGGAAGATGTACAGCATTGATTTTATAATATGATGTCTATTGTTTCACGTTTTTCTTGTTTTGTCTTTTCTACTGTACTGAAAATGAAATCGTTACCTTGATTTTAATTGAAAAAAAGAAAGTTGTTTTGCTATTCCACTTAAAGTGTTTGWTGCTGCATGAAATTGAATCTGAGTCTAAATTCCAGGATTTCACCACTGATCCTTGCATTGGTAAAATGACTGAAACTGAGTTCCTTTTCTGCTGTTAAACGCTCATGTATACATATTTTAAAAACATAATTTCAATACCTCCATTCCCTGCATATTTGGCTGAAATGTCTTGCACTAATTCTCTGGTTTTACATTTTCAACCTACCAGCTTACCTCGAGGATTGGCAGACATGAAGACGGAAATAATCGTAATTTGGGATGCTGCATTAGGTTTGTTTATCTCTCTCACTCTCTCTGTGTGTGTGTGTGTGTGTGTGTGTTATAGTATTTGCTTAATGAAAAATATAATTAAATGACTATATTGGAAATATTTTGAAATAATTGTTCAGTGGTAGTTCTATTTTTATAGGACAAGTTGGCCGGCGGGGGAGGGGGGTGGGGGTACAGAGAAGAGATGTTGAATATGATACTTTTCACACTGAAATTCCAAGAATTCTGGGAGGAGAGAGATCGCTGTAATTTATCAGATTCTTACTGCTATGATGCTTTTTTTTTCTTCTCAAAATGCTTGAGTGTCTTARTGAAGTAAACAATTCTAGATTATTTGCAGAATAAGTGTTGGCATAATTTAGCAGTATAATCTGAACTGATTGGAACAGTCAATCAAAAATGTATATCACATAACTGGTATTGCCAGTCAGACATTGTGCCTTATAGAATATTTTAATTGGTGAGATTTAGATTATATTTGATACGTTGTACCAAATTACTCAGTGATGAAGATGAATGTTGAACCAAGTAATTCAACAACCTGTCCCAGCACACCAACTATTTTCTTTCCACTGAGAAATATTTTCTAGKTTTATGCTCTGTTGTTGTAACGAAGATATTCTGTATTGCTTTCACCTGAATAAGTATGTTCTCTTTGATTGTTTTGGTTTTCCTATAATAATAAAATATTTTAATAGTTGCTTATTGACTTTATTAATCTGAGGGGATATGTTTTTCTTGGCTTGAGGAACGAAGTTATAGTGTCATGATACGATTATTCACCTGTTATCCACAGGGATGCTCGTTCTAGAACAGTACTAATGGTCTTTTTTGCAGGAAGTCTCTTGATTTATATTATCTGTGGCCTGTTCCCCTCACTAATGGGCTGGTAATGATGGCCTATTGTTAGAATCGCTCACTGAGGGTTGAGTATCAAAAGGAAGAGCTGAATGTGAAATGTGTGGACTCTTGAACAGTGACATCGGCAGGAAATAAACTGTCTATCCCTGAATAAAACCTACTGTATCTTGTGGAATAACAGAACAACAGACAAGCTTCCAAGGCAGTTACCGAAAGGGAATTTTTCTCAACTGACATCCTATGGTAACGTTATCATAACCTCATTTAACTTYGTGACTCTTGTACATTTCGTGATATCACGCACCGTGACAGCCCTATTCTCGTCCACCAGTTGACTCTTTCTCGAGCAGTTATCCTGTGGGTAAGGTTRTGGCAGCCCTACCTCCAGCACCAGTTTTCAGGGAAAGGGGAATTTCAATGGTAGAGGTTAAAACTGACCTTGGTGGTAGCACACAGTAGAAACAATATCTGTTCTCATGAAGTGGCCTAAGATGTTTCCTGTTGATAAAGCAAAATAAAGAGAAACATGCTGATGTTGGAGGAGGAAGACATTTTAATAAAACAAGACTTCTCCACTTTGTATAAAACGATTCTTTGGTCATTATATTTCTGCTCCACTGGTTTAAAGAGATACATATTTATTACAAAACAAAAATACCTGTCCTTCACTGAGAGAAGGGGTCAGGAGGTATATATTCGAGTTTCCGCACCATTGACTGTTTATGGAACGGGGGGCTGTAAAATTAGGTAACACTTTATTTATTCAACAAGCTTTTCACAGATTGACTTTAATCTAGAATGTTCCTTTGTTAAATACTTCCTCCTGACCTTGGTATAGAGCGAATTAACTACCCAGGAACCCCACCAGTTAAAGCCCAACCCCCGTCTCTTCCTTGCCAGATGGGCTCCCGAGTGGCGTAGCGGTCAAAGGCACTGCATCTCAGTGCAAAAGTCGTCACTACAGACCCTGGTTCGATTCCAGGCTGTATCACAACAACCGCGATTGGGAGGTTCCATAGGGCGGAGCATGTTACGTCCTTTCTCGCACCTACAGTTATACCTCTTTTGCTTCACGGGGAGTTGAGTTGCAGCAGGGTGTTGCGTTCCTTCTTCTCAAGGCGTGCGTAACAGAGCACAATTGGCCCAGCGTCGTCCGGTTTGGCCTGGGTAGGCCGTCATTGTAAATAACAATTTGTTTCTTAACTGACTTGCCTAGTTAATAAAAGGTTAAATAAAAAATCATCCTGTTTTATAGAGGGAATCTCCAGCCCCTTGTTTTAACCTGCCCATCACTTTCCTTGTCAGTAAGGCTGTTTCCCTGTTGATTAGGTTGTTGAAGTAATGTCATGATAGACTCATATATTAAATCTACTCATTTACCTCAGATCTCAAAAGAGTGTTTTAGTGTTTTGTCTGAACGTGAAACAAGACAAACAGATATTTTTGCGCTGTACTCCTTTTCCTATTAAATTTGAAATGAGGCCAGAAGAATTCTAAATATTATTTTATACTTAGAGTATGAAAAATGCTAACTGTGCCTTCTGGAAGATGATCATTTCTAGATAAGAGCTTTATTTACTTAATTTTTTTTACAAAATTGCAAAAAATTGAAACAAAAACACAGCCATTGTTATTCTGTGCAGAYACACACACAGATAAAAACAYATCAATTGTCCCAATGTTAATGCTCCTGGGTTTGCGTGTGAGGATGTTGGCAGGCCTGGGAAGACAGGAAGGAGTCTGCTGTAGAGTGCCCTGCAGGGGGGCCAAGAACTGCCTGGCCTGCTGTAGAGTGTATGAACTGATGTGAATTCCCCTCATCTCAGTCGTCAGTTCCACTGGAGCTCTTGCAGACTACAGTCACAGGAGACTACTGAAGAGGACAATGGAGTACCTGCAATCCTATCACTGTTTACTCTGCTACCTTCTGCTGGCTCTTAGAGGTACCCATCCTCCATTCTACTTTTTCTTTAAATATATGTATTAACAATAATGTAATGTTTATTGTTGAAAAAAAAGTTTGAAGTGACTAACTTAAGATTTGTGTAAAACAAAGCTATCTATAAGACTGTAAAAAAAAAAAATCATATTCAATAGACCATGTCATTTACTGTTACCGGTTAACAACTTTTATTTAGATCCTGCACTCTGTGCTAAAGAGATCACTGTTAGCCCAGCCAAACCCCTTGTCAAGGTGGGAGATGCTGTGACCTTGATCTGTGAGACAACCTGCCCCCAGGGCAGACCACGCTGGATGGAACTAGACGAGAGCAATGTCCCTCAGAATACCACAAAAAACAGAAGTTATCTACATTTTGCAGCTGTACAGCCGAATCACGAGGGAAAGTATACCTGCACAGCAGCAAAATGTAGAAAACAGAAGAAGGAAACAATCCAGCTCAGAGTTTACTGTAAGTTACTGACCTGGGATCATTTATGTAGGTCAATGGGTTTAAAAGTCAGCTTCTCTACCCCTTAACTGGAATTACGTATCGGCTAGTTAAAGTTACTCTCTTCTCTGCTCCTTAACTGTGATTACGTATCGGCTAGTTAAATTTACTCTCTTCTCACCCCTTAATGATTACATATCGGCTCAGATACTCTTTCTCTACCGGCTAAAATACTCTCTTCTCTGCTCCTTAACTGTGATTACGTATCGGCTAGTTAATTTACTCTTCTCTGCTCCTTAACTGTGATTACGTATGGGCTAGTTAAATTTACTCTCTTCTCTGCTCCTTAACTGTGATTACGTATCGGCAAGTTAAATTTACTCTCTTCTCTACTCATTAACTGTGATTATGTATGGTAGTTAAATTTACTCTTCTCTACTCCTTAACTGTGATATGTATCGGCTAGTTAAATTTATCTATCTCTACTCCTAACTGTGATTATGTATTGGCTAGTTAAATTTACTCTATTCTCTGCTCCTAACTGTGATTACGTATCGGCTAGTTAAATTTACTCTTTCTCTGCTCCTTAACTGTGATTATGTATCGGCTAGTTAAATTTATTCTCTTCTCTGCTCCTTAACTGTGATTATGTATCGGCTAGTTAATTACTCTCTTCTCTGCTCCTTAACTGTGATTACGTATCGGCAAGTTAAATTTACTCTCTTCTCTGCTCCTTAACTGTGATTACGTATCGGCAAGTTAAATTTACTCTCTCTCTGCTCCTTAACTGTGATTACGTATCGGCTAGTTAAATTTACTCTATTTCTACTCCTTAACTGTGATTATGTATCGGCTAGTTAATTTACTCTATTCTCTGCTCCTTAATTGATAATATTCATGGTCTCTACTCCTCTAGCTTTCCGCGTGCCTGTTCTGTCCACGGTGCCAGAGAACCCTGTCTCTGGTCAACCTTTTAAGGTGAAATGCACACTGACAAAAGTTTACCACGGAGATGATGGCAACGTTGAGATGCGTCTCTTCCACCTTGAGAAGCTTGAAACAGAACACTCCAAAAACTGTGATGGTGACAGATTTTGTGATCACACGTGGTCTTCTAGGAATCAGATGGGCACTAGCAAAACAGATTATCAGTGTGAAACCAATCTTACTATTGGCCCTACAGTTTACTGAAAGGCTCGTCTTACCATACATTTCCAGGGTAAGTTGTTTCAATTTAGGTATTTCATACAGTATATTTAATACAGTAGACTCTATGTTAGTCGGTTCTGTGTTAGTCAGCTCTATGTTGTGAGACTCTATGTTAATTTACTCTATGTTAGTTTGCTCTATGTTAGTAGGCTGAATGTTAGTAGGCTTTATGTTAGTAGTCCCTATGTTAGTTGGCTCTATGTTAGTAGGCTCTATGTTAGTTGACTCTATGTTAGTAGGCTGAATGTTAGTATGTTTCTTTGTTAGTAGGTTCTATGTTAGTAGGTTCTATGTTAGTAGGCTATACAGACGCAGTCAACTCATAATTATTTTTTTGAAAACTCAAAACACACCTTTCCCAGATAGCATATGGCAGGGGTAGGGAACCCTTTCCCTGGAGTGCTGCACCTACTGCAGAGTTCTGTTCCTACTAGGCACCACACCAAACCAACTGAGCTAATTGATCAGTTCAGTGATTGCCTGAATTCAACAGATATGGTTTTCCAGGTTGGTTAAATCAAAACCAGGAAGTAACCAGGAGACCCCTAGCCTAGGGTCTCTGGGTGACTCTGTCATTATTGTTATTATGAAGTGTATCTGTTTTTTAAACTGCTTGACTTTTGAGCATATTTGTAAAGAAACCTATTGTTATTCCTGTTATTCCTTTGTCAGTTAAACCCACGGAAGCACCAATGTCAGAACCTGTAAATAAGGAAGGCGAAGGTCAAGGTGAGATAAATAAACTCAGCAAAAAAAAGAAACGTCCCTTTTTCAGGACCCTGTCTTTCAAAGATAATTTGTAAAAATCCAAATAACTTCACAGATCTTCATTGTAAAGGGTTTAAACACTGTTTCCCATGCTTGTTCAATTAAGGTCACAGTTATGAAAACTTAGGACACTAAAAAGGCCTTTCTACTGACTCTGAAAAACACCAAAAGAAAGATGCCCAAGGTCCCTGCTCATCTGCATGAACGTGCCTTAAACATGCTGCAAGGAGGCATGGGACTGCAGATGTGGCCAGGGCAATAAATTGCATCGGAGCTCATTTTTTCCCAGAGTTCCCAATTGTTTTGAAGGCACTAAAGTCAGAAGTCGGAGATTTCTGAGTTCCCAGTTGTTTTGAAGGCACTAAGTCAGAAGTCGGAGAGTTCTGAGTTCCGAGTTCCCAGTTGTTTTGAACGTGGCACTTTGATGATGGTTTGACTGTTGCTGCATTCAAAGCACAGGGAACTGTGAACACAGATATCTCCAAATTCTGACTTCAGTGGGTTCAAGACAACTGGTAAGCTGAAAAATATGAGCTTGGAATTCCAAGTTGGAAACTCTGGCATCTTTCTAGAACTCCGACTTTCGCACCTGAAGATCACTGACGTCATGATTTAACCTTGTTGTTTTGTTAATTTATTTTTTATTTATTTTATCTACATGGTGTTGAGTAAAGCCAACTTGACAAGGGGAGCTCTAGAAAGATGCCTGAGTTTTCCGACTTGGAATTCCAAGTTGGATGACCGTTGATAACGATTTTCCCAGTCGGAGCTTGTGTTCTTTCCCGAGTTCCCAGTTGTCTTGAAGGCAGTGAAGTAGGGAGTCAGAGATTTTAGAGTCCCGATGGTGCTTTCACGACAACTGGGAACTCTGACGTCAGTCATGTTCAGGTCTGAACGTCAGATCTCTAGAAAGAGGCCCAACTTCCCGGCTTGGAATTCCGAGTTGGATTATCGTTAAAAGAAAAAGTTCCCAGTGGGAATTGGTTTCTTCTGATTTACCAGTTGTCTTGAACGCTCAGAAGTCAGAGATTTCCCATTCCGAGTTCCCAGCTGTTTTGAACGCTGCACGAGTTCAAGTACTCAGTATCAAAAAGTATAGACAAAGTCAAAAAACCTCAGTACAAAAAGCACAAAAATAGATGCCTTCACTACTGTAAGTAGCTCTGGATAGAGCTTCTGCTAAATGACTAAAATGTAAATGCAGAAATGTTAAATAAGGAAGGCGGTGGTCAATGTGAGATACGAAGATCAATCTGAGCAGGCAGTTCTATATTTAATGAATGAGATTGAGGTCTGAATGCCATTAAAAATGAGTTTCCACTCTTCTATTAGTGTGATGACGGTTGATTGTTTGTTGTTGTCAGATGATGCTGGTGATGACTATAATGATCCCAGAAGCACTGCCACGTCTCGTGAGTATTCTATATAAAATGTAATAGAATTGAATGTCATCTTTTGGGC
>NC_036856.1:41793103-41815766 GCF_002910315.2 Salvelinus sp. IW2-2015 | reverse complement strand
TCTCCACATTTCAGACTGAAGATAAAACTAATAGAATATTTGTTCCTACTTCTTTTTTTTACTGTGCTGTTATTCCTTTGTCAGTTGAACAGATGGAAACACAAATGTCAGAACCTGTCAGTACGGAAGGCAAAGGTCAAGGTGAGATGGATAAATCTGGGCAGGCAGTTCTACAGTATATTTAATGGATGAGATTGAGGTCTGAATGCCATTAAAGATGATAGTAATACATTCTACTTATCACTAAAGTAAATATTAGGCTACTTATTCATGTAGCATGCAGGACTTTTCAAACTCAATGAAAGACCAGTGATCTACATGGTGTTGACTAAAGCCAATTTGACAAGGGGTTGGTTGAGTTTTCTACCTCTTCATCAATGTGATGATGGTTTGACTATGTTCTCCAGCAGTGGAGGCCTCCAGCTCCACCACCACGGCCATGGTTGCACTGGGCTCCACAGTGGGATCCCTATCCATTCTCTGCTTCCTGGGCTCCCTGGCTCACCTGATCAAACAGAGGAAACGCAAGTCACCCCCTAGTGGTCCCGAGAACCATCCTGATGGCTGCTAACCACCATGACATCAGCTTCATCTTATGTTCTCAAGTTTTTTTTGTCCTATGTGTTAAATGCCAATGTAGGTCTCTAGCCTGCCTACACGCACCTTTCCTATAACAACTTTCCTCATGTACTGCCTGCTGTATAACTTTTCTTTAAAAACCTAACTATTAAAATTAAAGCAAACATATATCCTACAAATAATAATTTACTGGAAAAATGCCAAAGAAGAACAGTCAAACATAAACATTGTAACTAACATAAAGCATGCTGTTTGATTAATATCATATGTTCATAATAAACCTCTTGAGAAACAGGATTTTTGTGATTTTTCTGTTTTATTTAGACCAGCCAATATACCGTGTTTCTCTTGTAAAACAGGCCAATTTGTTATATATTTCAATGTTGTCAATACATTTTGATTTATAAGTTGTAATTGTAAATATATTTTATAGAATTTTTCTCAAAAGATTCTAGATTTTTAAAAGACATAACGTTGTAAATGTGGAACGTTTATTCTGGGGGTTTTGTATGGTCGTCACTAGTTACCACAGACACAAACTCATAAACCCCGCCTATGGCTACAATTTATGGTCGTAACTCGCCATAAAAAAATCCACAGAAGAACAACAATTTCAATGATTAAAATATGTTAAACCCAAACCACTCTGCTAACCTTATGTCTAACCGTAAACTTACATTTTTTATTTATTTTAACTTGAATTAATGTTTCCGATATAGATGTGGTAACTAGTGGAAACGGTACTACTTCCGCAAAATCTTTGCGACACCCTGTCATATTCAAACATGGCTTCGTCTAGGTTAGAAATAAATTTTATCCGATTATTGTCCCGCTGCGAATCTATAGCTTCGGAGAAGCGAGTGGAAACGGAATGGAGGTTGGAAAAGGTAAGACATTTCGACGTTGTAGTCGTTGACCAATGCAACCTTCTTCAAACTCAGTCAATGAGAAACGAATGTCCTGTCAAATGATGTTGACAGTGTCTGCTAACGTTACGTTAGCTTGTCAATGGGTTAGCATGCTAGATAGCCACGTCGTCAGCAGCTTGGAACGAGCAAGTTGGCTAACTAAACTACAACTGACTGTATTGTATTTTCTAGCAAATCAGTAGCTAATCGTAGTAGTTAACAGTATTAGCTAATGCAAGCGCACATTACATATTTATACCATTTTATATTATAAGATTAGCTAACGTTATAATCTAAATACGACAGGTCAATGAATCTTGCGAAAGATGTAGTTATGTAGCTAGCCATGATCTCATCTCACACCTAGGTTTAGTTGGCAAGCTAACGTTAGATCATTTGACAAGGTTGTGTAACTAACTACAGTAGTTATAAGCTACATTTTTTTCACAGGGAAAATTGTAACTGTTTGTGTTCGCTAGGAGATTACATTCAGGCCTTTCCAATCAGTCATATGTTTTGATGGCAACTAACTAACGTTACAGCTGACCCCCCCCTTCAGAAAAGTCGAACTAGTTAACGTTGCCGCTAACATATACCCCTGTCTCTTATACACATCTAGATGTGTATAAGAGACAGCTATAACGTTACAGCTGACCCCCCCCTTCAGAAAAGTCGAACTAGTTAACGTTGCCGCTAACATATACCCCCCCCCCCCCCCCCCCCCCCCCCCCCCCCCGAATAGCCTGCCTTTGTCATCGTTTGCAAAAAAGATTTTGCTTACTAGTTGTTTTCTGCATAGCTGCTCAAACTGTGTTCCTATGCTTTTAAGAAGCTTGGTCGTCTCTCTAAATACCAGCCCTATTATGACTAGCAAACTGTACGTCTTGACTTTTGCTCTTTCTCTTCTAGTATGTTGGTGCTCTTGAAGAGATGTTGGTGGCTTTGAGGAAAAGTCCAAGGTATATCTAAGCTGAGACCTTTCACCTATGAGTGTCAAAGTTTAAATGTAAACAATTTACTTTCTTGTCTAACAGTACAATATTGTAGTCTTCACAATACAACCTCAGGTAGATTTTGTCAGCAATTTAAAATTGTTAAAACAGGGCAATGCCAGACTTTGAACTTACTTAACTTACCGAACTAACCTCCTCTCTCTCAACTAAATCTTACATGGATTTATTGTTTCCGATTTTACATAAAGGTGATACTTTCACCAAAATCAAGCGGTCAGATAAACTGCTATAATGATCATGCAGATATTTATGAATTTGTATGTTTTATTATTGATAGGCTTGTACTTGAAGAGAGCTGCATTTAATTTATAGTGCATTCTGAAAGTATTCAGACCACTTGACTTTTTTTCACATTTTGTTACGTTACTGCCTTATTCTAAAATTGATTAAATTGTTTTTTCCACACTCAATCTACACACAGTATTCAATTAATGACAAAGCCAAAACGGGTAAAGAATTTTCTGCTAATTTATTACAAATAAAAAATGGGACACCTGTATTTGGGGAGTTTCTCCCATTTTTCTCTGCAGATCCTCTCAAGCTCTGTCAGGTTGGATGGGGAGCGTCACTGCACAGGTATTTTCAGGTCTTCACCAGAGATGTTCGATCAGGTTCAAGTCTGGGCTCTGGCTGGGCCACTCAAGGACATTCAGAGACTTGTCCCAAACGTTTTCATAAAGGATCTCTCTGTCTTGACTGTATGCTTAGGATCGTTGTCCAGTTGGAAGATGAAACTTTGCCCCAGTCTCAGGTCCTGAGCCCTCTGGAGCGGGTTTTCATAAAGGATCTCCCTGTCTTGACTGTATGCTTAGGATCGTTGTCCAGTTGGAAGATGAAACTTTGCCCCAGTCTCAGGTCCTGAGCCCTCTGGAGTGGGTTTTCATAAAGGATCTCTCGGTACTTTCCTCCATTCATCTTTCCCTCGATCCTGAGTAGTCTGTGGCTGAAAACATCCCCACAGCATGACGCTGCCAGCACCAGGCTTCACCGTAGGGATGATGCCATGTTCCCTCCAGATGTGATGCTTGGCATTCATGCCAAAGAATTCCATCTTGGTTTCATCAGACCAGAGAATCTTGTTTCTCATTGTCTGAGAGTCCTTTAGGTCAGCCTTTCTTCAAGTATGGGTCGCAACGTGTCAGAGTAAATGTATAATTATTTAATGATTTACTGGAATTGATTTGGCCAAGTGCAACTGTGGTCTCTGTTCAGTGCGCTCTCTGCTCAGTTTGGCAGCTGCGCGAGTGGGAGAAGGAGATGCCCGTGTGATTCGCGGTTTACCGGATCATTTTTTTCAATTGTTTTTTTGTTTGTTGAAGATCACTCCGTGACACACGCTGCAGCGCTGTGGTTCAGCAGCAGATGATGCGCTGTCAGCCACTGACTTGTCATTCCCACTCACCGATGTCACCAAATGGACTCGTGCTAGCAACAAGTTCTGACTGAGCTCAATCGTCATGAAAAGCCAATACACCGATGAGTTTCTCTCTTTCATACAAACTTTGAGAAATAACGAGGATCTCCCTCAATGTGTTTCGTGCGGGGAAGTGCTTAGTAATGAGTCAATCAAAACGAACAAATTCTTATAACTACACATCCTGACCAAACATCCACATCCGGACGGTATACCCAGGGAATTCTTTCAGAACAGGGCAGAATGCTTCAGGAAACAGGGCTTCGACAGTGGGAAAGTCAGCTAGCAAGGCATTGTTGTCATTTTATAACAGGTGATGAGCAGAAATAAGAGAGTACTAACTATCATAGTAGTAGATGTGAGTTTCTCTTTCAAACAATCCCCTGGCCTTGTACACAGCTAATAGCTAACGTTAGCCAAAGCTAGCTACTGATAGTGCAACCCTAACTAACAGTACAGATGAAGATGATACATATGTAGAAATTATTGTTGAAAACAAGTCTAGGTTGGAACCGTTGCTGTTAAAATACAAGTCGTCATTTTTATTGAAGCAAGATACTTTTTGAGGCACACACACACACACACACACAGTTCTGGGTTGCTCATCTACAGCATGAAGCGGTCTCCTGCCTAACTGAGAAAGCAGTAGATGTCCTGGTCCAGTTTAGCCCCACATACCTATATCAGTCAGGGTTCTCAACTCTGGATTACTTAAAAAAAAAAAAAACAAGTACAGAAACAGTGTCAATGCTGAGCAGTGTTGTACTGTCAAAAACTGATCCCAGAAGAGACATGCTTGTTGAATACTTCAACCAGCCACACACCTCTCATTAGGAGTGTGTTTTTGTTTTCTGATCTACATCCATGTGATTGTTTTTTGAAATCTTTTTATTTATTTATTATTTATTTTTCATCTGTACTGTTACTTAGTGCAACACTATCAAAAAGCCTGTGTGTGTCTGTTCTGTTATTCATCTGTGTGATGTGATCAACCAGTTTGTTCCAGTTCAGAATGTAAATGATGTATTGTATTTTAGCAGCAACAGGTCCAACCTAAACAGATATGTAAGAGTGTTTTAATGGGGGAAATAAACATGAATATATATTTATATGGCCATTTAATTTAATTGTTATTTGTTTTTGTCTATATTGCATTTATTTTTAGTCATAAGGGCAATGAAATGTACCAATATTTACGTATAGTTGCATATGTTCCTAAACACAGAATTTCTAATTTGGGTCCCATGCTGAAAAAGTTTAAGAACCCCAGCTTTAGGTGCCTTTTTACTGAGGAGTGGCTTCCGTCTGGTCACTCTACCATATAGGCCTGATTGGTGGAGTTCTGCAGAGATGGTTGTCCTTCTGGAAGGTTCTCCCATCTCCACAGAGGAACTCTGGAGCTCTGTCAGAGTGACTGTTGGGTTCTTCGTCACCTCCCTGACCAAGGCTCTTCTCCCCCGATTGCTCAGTTTGTCCGGGCTGCCAGCTCTAGGAAGAGTCTTGGTGGTTCCTAACTTCTTCCATTTAAGAATGATGGAGGCCGCTGTGTTCTTGGGGACGTTCGATGTTGCAGACATTTTTTGGTACCCTGTGCATCAACACAATCTTGTCTCTGAGCTCTACGGACAATTACTTCGACGTCATGGCTTGGTTTTTGCTCTGACATGCACTGTCAACTGTGGGACCTTATATAGACAGGTGTGTGCCTTTCCAAATCATGTCCAATCAATTGAATTTACCACAGGTGGACTCCAATCAAGTTGTAGAAACATCTCAAGGATGATCAATGGAAACAGAATGCACCTGAGCTCAATTTCGAGTCTCATAGCAAAGGGTCTGAATACTTATGAAAATAAGGTATTTCTGTTTTTATTTTTAATACATTTGCAAACATTTCTCAACCTGTTTTTGCTTTGTCATTATGAGGTATTGGGGGGGGGGGCGATTTAATCTATTTTAGAATAAGGCTGTTAAGTAACAAAAATGTGGAAAGAGTCAGGGTCTGAATACTTTCCGAATGATCTGTATTGGCCTAATTCATGTCCTCCTGTGGCAATCGTTGTTTTTTAAATATTAATTCTTTATTTTCCATCTCTCCCTTCAGCAAACCCACAGTAGAGGTGATGACAGACTACACACGAAAGGTTGACTTCTTGAAAGGACTTCTAGAAGCAGAGAAACTGGTTAGTATAATCCGCTCAAGGATTTCATTCTGATACGTAGCTGAAACAACTGATTTCAAATTCTGTTTGAATCCATTAGCATTACATTATACAAGTGTTTTCTTGTATCTTCTCACTTCTCACTTTTGTTTTTAAATGTTTTTTTCACTTGAACTGATGATACACTGCCTGGTCTATGTTCTTCTTTTATAGTCGGGGACAGAGAAAGCCCTGGCCAATCAGTTCCTAGCTCCTGGACGCACCCCCACCATAGCCAATGAGAGGATGCCAGTCAGTAAGACAGTTCACATGCAGACCAAAGCCCGGTGCACAGGGGAGATGAGGAACGAGCTGTTAGGCACTGTAAGATAACCTCTTAGTGTCTATCACTGTTGGATGAGTCTCAATAGTCTGTGTTTTACTTTGAGAATTTTACAGTTTGTTTAATGGACATGATTTGTCATCTTTATAAAGTGCTATTTCTGCTAACTGTTTTATTGCGTTTCTTTATAGGGTCTGTCGAACAAAGGTAAACACTCGTTTTTATTTTATTTTTATATATTCAAATGTACAATATTATGAGCATCATTTTAAAGTGTAATTCTTTTCTCTGTAATTAAATAGGAAACTTGGAAACAGACTTGCGAAATAGAAGGTAACATTTAAAACCTAATTTCCTCTAGCTCTGCTCTAAAATGTGAAACCGGACTTAGCAAATGTACGATTTCGCATTTGTCTGTTTTATATACCCACAATCAAATCAATCAATAAAAGCAGTCCCTCTGCCCTGCAGGGGTTTGGTGCTGGATGAAAGGCAGTCAGCAGCTGAGCTGGATGCAGTGCTGCAGCACCACCACAACCTACAGGAGAAGTTGGCTGAAGACATGCTGAACCTGGCCCGCAACCTGAAGAACAACACGCTGGTGGCCCAGAACATTATCAAACAGGACAACCAGGTGTGGAGGAAGACGAGCTCTGCTGAACAGTTTCTATGCTGAATTACAATTCCACCTTTAGCCTCATTCTCAGGTCAGACAACAGGAAGACTCTCTCTGCAATTGTAGAGTTAGAAGAATGAGGATAATTCCCCCCCGGGGTTTTAGAGCCTAACACTTAAAAAAAAAAAAAWTTTTTACCTTTATTTAACTAGGTAAATCAGTTTAAGAACAAATTCTTATTTACAATGACGGCCTAGGAACAGTGGGTTAACTGCCTTGTTCAGGGGCAGAACGACAGATTTTTATCTTGTCAGCTGGGGGGGGATTCGATCTTGCAACCTTTCGGTTACTAGGCCAACGCTCTAACCACTAGTCTACCTCCTGCCTAACACTCCTGTAGATCTCAAAGGATTGGACAGGTCTATCCAATATGGCGAGAATTTCACCAAACTTATCAGACTAATAAGTTGAAGCTATTTCCATATTACTTATCATTTATATGAGCCTTGGATTTCAGCAAAAGTTTCTATTCTGTTTGACAGAAAAGGGTTTTCGTGTCCATCCAGAAGGTGGCGGTATTACATAAGAAACATTCCAGAACTAAAGCGTTTGAACAACTTATGGGATATATGATTTAACAGCTGCTGAGGCCTGGAACTCCCCTAGTCTAAATGGAAGGCGGGTTCATTTCCAGGGTCAATCCATTTTTGGATAAAAATATGCATTTCAAAGGCCAATAAAGTCTCTTATGAAAAGTGCAAGTGTTTGGCGACAGCCCTTTAAAGTTTAACAGAAGAAGTGTTGTCTATGTTGACACTGACCCAGTCTATCCTTCAGCCACAGCAGAAATATTATAGGATTTCTGTCTCTTCTGACCGGGACCCAGTCTATCTTCAGCCACAGCAGAATATTCTAGTACCTGTCTCTCCTGACCCTGACCAGTCTATCCTTCAGCCACAGCAGAAAATATTCATAGATTCTGTCTCTCTGACCCGGACCCAGTCTATCCTTCAGCCACAGCAGACATATTCATAGGACCTGTCTCTCTGACCACCACGTCATCTTCAGCCACAGCAGAAAAATTCATAGATTGCTGTCTCTCTGACCGGACGCCAGTCTATCCTTCAGCCACAGCGAAATATTCATAGGTCTGTCTCTCTGACCCCCCAGTCTATGCCTTCAGCCACAGCAGAAATATTCATAGCATCTGTCTCTCTGACCCCGACCCAGTCTATCCTTCAGCCACAGCAGAAATATTCATAGGATTCTGTCTCTCTGACCCGACCCGTCTATCTTCAGCCACAGCAGAATATTCAAGATTCTGTCTCTCTGACCCGGACCAGTCTATCCTTCAGCCACAGCCAGAAATATTCATAGAGTACCCTGTCTCCTCGACCCTGGACCCAGTCTATCCTTCAGCCACAGCAGAAATATTCATAGTACCCTGTCTCTCTGACCCGACCCAGTCTATCCTTCAGCCACAGCAGAAATATTCATAGTACCTGTCTCTCTGACCCGGACCCAGTCTATCCTTCAGCCACAGCAGAATATTCCATAGGATTCTGTCCTCTCTGACCCGGACCCAGTCTATCCTTCAGCCACAGCAGAAATATTCATAGGATTCTGTCTCCTGACCCGGACCCAGTCTATCCTCAGCCACCAGCGAATATTCATAGATTTGTCTCTCTGACCCGACCAGTCTATCCGTCACCACGCAGGATATTCATCGAGTCTCTCTACCGGACCAGTCTATCCTCAGCCACAGCAGAAATATTTCATAGGATTCTGTCTCTCTGACCCGGACCCAGTCTTATCCGTCAGCCACAGGCAGAAATATTCATAGATTCTGTCTCTCGACCCGGACCCAGTCTATCCGTTCAGCCACAGCAGAAATATTCATAGGACTCCTGTCTCTCTGACCCGGACCCAGTCTATCCGTCAGCCACAGCAGAAATATTATAGTACTGTCTCTCTGACCCTGACCCAGTCTATCCTTCAGCCACAGCAGAAATATTCATAGGATCCTGTCTCTCTGACCCTGACCCAGTCTATCCTTCAGCCACAGCAGAAATATTCATAGCGTTCTGTCTCTCTGACCCGGACCCAGTCTTCCGTCAGCCACAGCAGAAATTATTCATAGGACGTGTCTGTCTCTGACCGGACCCAGCGTATCCGTCACGCCACAGCAGAAAGTTCATAGGACTCTTGTCTCTCTTGCCCTGACCCAGTCTATCCGTCAGCCACAGCAGAAATATTCATAGGATCCTGTCTCTCTGACCCTGACCCAGTCTATTCTTCAGCCACAGCTGAGGAGCTGATCTAATAGTTATCTGTTTCTCTCCTCTGTCACTCAGACCCTGACCCAGTCTATGCGGCAGGCAGACACCAACTTCGAGAAGCTGAAGGTTGAGTCGGAGCGCTTGGAGCAGCACACCAAGAAGTCTGTCAACTGGACCCTGTGGCTGATGCTCATCCTGGTCTCCTTCACTTTCATCAGTATGATCCTCTTCATCAGGATCTTCCCCAAGCTCAGATGATGATGATGATGATGCACACCCACTGGACATACCTAGAAGAATAACTGCTGCACTGCTTGTACATATTCACATGTGGGCCTAGGTGTATATGTACCTCCAACCGGGTTAGAAGTTGCCCAGTAAGCACAGATCTGGGATCAGCTCATCCTTCAACCAGCTTCTCCAATCCTATTAGATGGAAGAAATGTACAATTGACCTTAGATCACTGTCTAGGGGGTAGCTTCCTCCTGCTCCTTTATGGGTAACCAATATGCACAAAAATATAGCTAGCGATAGATCTATAGATATTTATTTAGAGTGAGGGACAGTGAGATGAGGCCTAGTCTTATCAGATGGAGAATGGATGTGACTAAGAGCCGATAATCTCAATCCAGGGATGTCTGTATGGCAGCAGGACACAGTAGCATGGCCCAGTCTGMTCCGCATAGATTAAGTTACCATTGATTGACTGCAAATAATATCAGTAATCTCATTGGTCATCTGTTAGTTTGGAACAAGTGGAGATTTAAGGCATTCTGTCCTATATAAGGAACTAAAATGTTATAATTTTGTCCTAAAAAATCTGATTTGATTAATTAACCACTTGACAAGGTCTTTGGTCCTATAAAAAAATCCCTTGCATTAATGCCTTTCTCATTGTTAATTTTCTGTGTGTGTGTATTAGTGTGAATCTGGCCATTTGTTTTTGTCAGTGTTGATGTGCATGAATAGTTGCCAGCTGCGGTGAGTGACAGTGATAGATTCATTATGGTGACCTGATTGTGAATATGATTGGCCCTCTTTGGAAGGATGAGTGTTACTTCCCAACCCATCTCTCTCTGTGGTCTGTGTTGAACTGTGTGATTAAATGTTTTTAACTGGAGAGATTTGAGAACTTTATGTATGTACACATTTTTTTTCTATTTAGAAAGTCTGATCACTTTGCCTCATTGTAAAAAACTGTATGTTCAGTAGTTTGACAAGCGCCTCTCTAATGCTAGCAAAGGGAATTTACAGCTGTGACCAGACCAGTCCAGTAGGTGGCAGTCTCTATCTCTGCATAGCAGCTACTAACAACCTCTTTGACCTGGGAAAGAGAGAGTAGGGCTGCCATCCAATTCTTTACCCTTCTCTTTGAAGACGGTGTGTACTCTTCACTCTGCCGTATGGATTAAAAGATGAGGGGTGAGAGAAAGGAAATATGGTGGGATTGGCCCATACCTTCACCAATCCCATGCTTTTGAATCCTTACACAAGGTGGTGGTGAACAAGTGCCCTCTTCAGAGAGCAAGGCAGAGGATTCAGATAGAAGAATGGACCGTTAGGAACACAGGCCTCCTTGAATCTCAATGGTTGAMCACAAAAGAAACACAGAAGTTTTGTGGGCAGTGTTTTCCCCCTAGTTTTATATACAGTAGACTGATCACAAAGAACCTACACCCACATCCAATTGAAACCAATCATATTCAAATACTTTAAAGTGGGAGAGAGATGACCTTGCCTGGTTGGGTGGCTGCCCAAATGAAGATGTGGTAGGGAAAACACTGATTAAGTCATTTACAGGCTCTGACACCGTGTCAGTGTTTAACGCACCGGTGCTGTCACTGTGACAGGAGACTATTCTGGGGGCTGGCTGACTTGTTCAGGCTTGCTGCCCTACCCTGCCCTAGCTGCAGCAGATGGCTGTGGGGCTGTAGTATTCTGGGGGCTGGCTGACTTGTCCAGGCTTGCTGCCCTAGCTGCAGCAGATGGCTTTGGGGCTGTAGTATTCTGGGATCTCCTGGTGGGTATTTTTCATTCTCAGAAGAGTAGGAATGTAATGGTACCATGAGACCAGAAGAGGTATTTTCAACATGAAGGCACTTGACGTCATCACGGCGGCATCCAACTGAGCTCATATTGTTATGACACTAGTCCTTAAAAGTTCAGATGTTTGATTGTGTAAAGTGTTCTAGTCCCTTTTATTTACAGCGTAATAGTACTAGATCCCTCCCTCCACCACTAGGTCCCTTCATCCACCACTAGGTCCCTTCATCCCCTACTAGGTCCCTCCCTCCACCACCACTAGGTCCCTCATCCCTCCCTTCCTCCCTCCCCCACTAGGTCCCTTCTTCCCTCCCCCACCAGGCCCTTCCCTCCCCTACTAGGTCCCTTCCTCCCTTCCCGACTAGGCCCCTCCTTCACTCCCGATTTCCCGTCTGCAGACAGATTCTACAGTTGCCATAGGGATGGTGATTCTCAAAATAAAGTGGTGAGAACTTAATGTTCTGACAGAAACATTGTTATATAAAAGTGTCCTATTTTAATAAATAACTTGGTGAAATGGTCCTGCCTGGCCTCAGTCTGCAGTGTGTTTGACCTCTGTTTCCTGTCTGTGTTCGTTCAGCACCATGTCTATCCATCTCCTGCAGCTCCAGATGTTTGTGGTGGAGACTCTGTTAATTGTGTTGATCTTTTAACAGTTGGACTACAAGAACAAGTTCAATGCTGTTCAATGCTGTTGCTTTTGAACACCCAATATTTTCAATATATCTCTTGGCTGGAGCTACAGTACAGCGAGTGAAGTGAGGATTTAGGATTGCCTAAGGAGTTAAAAGGCTGTGCTTTCTCCCCTCGCCTGCCACCCTGAGTGGGAGAGGGATGAGTGTAGTTATAGGGTCAGTGTAGTTATTGGGTCAGTGTAGTTATAGGGTCAGTGTAGTATTGGATCAGTGGTAGTTATTGGATCAGTGTCTTATTGGGTCAGTGTAGTTATTGGGTCAGTGTTGTTATTGGTCAGGGTAGTTATTGGGTCAGTGTATTTATTGGGTCAGTGTTGTATTTGGTCAGTGTAGTTATTGGTCAGTGTAGTTATTGGGTCAGTGTAGTATTTGGGTCAGTGTTAGTTATTGGGTCAGTGTTATTATTGGGTCAGATGTTGTTATGGGTCAGTGTAGTTTATGGGTCAGTGTAGTTATTGGTCATTTTGTATTTGGGTCAGTGTTGTTATTGGGTCAGTGTTAGTTATTGGGTCAGTGTAGTATTGGGTCAGTGTTGTTATTGGGTCAGTGTACTTATTGGGTCAGGTAAAGGCGGCTGCAGCCAGGCTGGATGCCTCCTATCTACAGCTCACATATAGAGTAGAGCAGGCCTGTCTCACACACACACTCCCTGTCTCACACACACACTCCCTGTCTCACACACACACTCCCTGTCTCATACACACACCTCCCTGTCTCACACACACACACTCCCTGTCTCACACACACACTCCCTGTCTCACACACACTCCCTGTCACACACACACTCCCTGCTCACACACACTCCCTGTCTCACACACACACACACTCCCTGTTCTCACACACACACCACTCCCTGTCACACACCACACTCCCTGTCTCGCACACACTCCCTGTCTCACACACACTCCCTGTCACACACACTCCCTGTCACACTCACACTCCTTGTCACACACACACATCCCTGTCTACACTCACACTCCCTGTCTCACACACACTCCCTGTCTCACACTCACACTCCCTGTCTCACACACACTCCCGTCCACACACACTCCCTGTCACACCACACTCCCTGTCTCACACACACACACTCCCTGTCACACACACACACACATGTCGTCAGTTTAACTTCAGCTCCAGGAGACCTGCGGCTCATCTTCTATAACACTCTGTTTGATTGATTGACATGTTTTCACAACGGGTTTTACTCAGCTACATATGATTGTTTTAATTAGGTAGTAACCGTAAGTCGAATATTGTCATGTCAGAGAATCGGCCATAAATCCCACATTAAGGTTTCTAACCCCTCCTCCTCTCTCAGTTTTCAATCAATATGTTTTTAACTGGAAAGAACATTTCCTTGTTTTGAAGTTCACCCTATGACATCACTTACCGTTACCGTTAACTTACCATTAAGCCTGGTCCCACCCCCACCCCCTGTAAGCTAGTAGACCTGCTCTGGCCTGAACCACACAAGTCTCTCTTGAAAATTCATAGGTAATGTTAGTTTACCTGCAATCCATCGGACCATTGGCAGCCCTACCTATGAAATGCTGCCAGTAGGCAATAGGGTCTGGTAAACACAGCCTGGCACCGGTACCAATCCCAATCTGTGCCCTCCCTACTGGTGCTGCTGAGGCTGGCAGGAGGAGTCATCTTTGTTTTGTTTTTTGTTTCATAGTGGTTTCTCAGCAGCTACGGTGGTCCATCGAGGACATATGAATCAAAATAAAATGGCCCTCGTTATGTCTATCTCGACTTATTTTTATCATGATYAAGACATAACAAAAGTTGTTTTGTCAAGATCAGAAGATCATCAAAAGTACCAGATGCACGATAACCACCTCATCAAGGAGGCCTGTGGCTGCGTTGGTCGCAAATCCTCCGTGGGGCATTTAAGCCCTGAACGATGCCTGACAGTCAGCCCTGTCTGCCTCGCTGCCCCCAAAACCACAGTCAATCACATGCAAAGAAGAACGCAGCTAACTTGGCTAGTTAGCTGGGTAGTCTTTGTTTATTTTTTTATATATTTTTATTTCACCTTTATTTAACCAGGTAAGCTAGTTGAGAACAAGTTCTCATTTACAACAGCGACCTGGCCAAGATAAAGCAAAGCAGTTTGACACAGACAACAACACAGAGTTACACATGGAATAAACAAARATACAGTCAATAATACGGTAGAAAAAGTCTATATACAGTGTGTGCAAATGAGGTAAGATAAGGGAGGTAAGGCAATAAATAGGCCATGGTGGCGAAATAATTACAATATAGCAATTATACACTGGAATGGTAGATGTGCAGAAGATGAATGTGCGATACTGGGGTGCAAAGGAGCAAAATAAATAAATACAGTATGGGGATGAGGTAGTTGGATGGGCTGTTTACAGATGGGCTATGTACAGGTGCAGTGATCTGTGAGCTGCTCTGACAGCTGGTGCTTAAAGCTAGTGAGGGAGATATGAGTCTCCAGCTTCAGTGATTTTTGCAGTTTGTTCCAGTCATTGGCAGCAGAGAATTGGAAGGAAAGGCGGCCAAAGGAGGAATTGGCTTTGGGGATGACCAGTGAGATATACCTACTGGAGCGCGTGCTACGGGTGGGTGCTGCTATGGTGACCAGTGAGCTGAGATAAAGCAGGGCTTTACCTAGCAGAGACTTGTCTTGTTAGCTAGCTAGCTTGTTATCGACGCTGGTTGTTAGCTTGCAAAATTGATATGTGTGTATAGTTATAAAGGGACACTTCATGTTTTGTGGATAATATCTACATTTCCAGTGGGTGAGCTCCATTCCTGACAGGCCAATCAGATTCAACAGCAGCCTCATAGGCTGATGTCAGGATGCTGCCTTGCAGGCTGTTTTATTGGTAAAGCTCCTTGCAGGTAGATTACCTGTCAAAGTGATTTATAGGCTGATGCATATAACCCAGTGGGTGAGCTCCNCCTTGCAGGCTGTTTTATTGGTAAAGCTCCTTGCAGGTAGATTACCTGTCAAAGTGATTTATAGGCTGATGCATATAACCCAGTGGGTGAGCTCCATTCCTGACAGGCTGATCAGATTCAACAGCAGCCTCATAGGCTGATGTCAGGATGCTGCCTTGCAGGCTGTTTTATTGGTAAAGCTCCTTGCAGGCTGTTTTATAGGTAAGGCTCCTTGCAGGCTGTTTTATAGGTAAAGCTCCTTGCAGGCTGTTTTATTGGTAAAGCTCCTTGCAGGCTGTTTTATTGGTAAGGCTCCTTGCAGGCTGTTTTATTGGTAAAGCTCCTTGCAGACAACCTACAAGGCAGCATGTTGGACTTATCATCTTCTGAGGCTGCTATTGAATCTGATCAGCCTGTCAGGAATGGAGCTCACCCACTGGAAATGTAGAAATTATCCACAAAATATGAAGTGACTCTTACAATTACACTGAGTGTACAAAACATGACATGCTCTTTCCATGACATAGACTGACCAGGTGAAAGTTATGATCCCTTATTGATAGGATCGTAACTGTTGTGTCTGTTGTCTGTAGTGTCTGTTGTTGGTTGCGTCGGTAGCGTCTGTTGTCGGTTATATATGTCGTGTCTGTAGTGTCCGGCATCTGTAGTGCCCGTTGTCTGTTATATCTGTTGTGTCTATTGTCGTGTCAGTTGTCTGTTCCTCCTCCTCACCACCTCATGAAGGCTTTGCACTGTCTGGGAGAACGGACGCACGCACGCACTCACTCACGCACTCACGCATTCACTCACTCACTCACTCACTCACTTATCACTCACTCTGTCACACACACACACACACACACACACACACACACACACACACACACACACACACACACACACACACACACACACACACACACAACACACACACACACACCCCACCCACACACACACACACACACACACACACACACACACACACACACACACACACACACACACACACACACACACACACACACACACACACACACACACACACACACACACACACACACACACACACCCCAGAGTGTCAACATGTGGGTTAAGGTCTCAACCATCCACCCTGTTCCTCAGCCTGTGCGACATTGACAAGGGTCCCCTGCAATCTCGTCAGCTGACTCAGATCTGTCTTTGATAAAACAACGTGGCTGGGAGTTTAATTTATCGGTCCCCTGCTTTTTCGCCTTTCGAGGTTAAAGCCTGCATGGTAGGGGCCCTGGAGGGGCCTGGAGGCTGAGGTGTGGCGGTGGCTGACGCAGGAGGCCGTGTAATGGGATTGGGAGAGCAGGAACACATCCATGGTGCCAGCAGGTGCCCGGGCCAATCTGGAAGCAGCTCAGAGCCTCACGGATGAGGAAATACGGATGGGGCGTATGGGTGTTGGCCCCTCTCTCCCTGAACATGYAATTTGACAGAAATCGAAGTTAAAGTTTTTTACAATTGTGATTTTTTTTTGATCATCTAAGTGTAAATGAAAAACAGAATGATGTTTGAGAAATATTTGGTATCTAAAAAATATACTGTGACATAGTTAGTACAGTCGGGAAAATTACACTAGGCTTGAAAAAAGACTGAATCCTTGAAAGAACAGTTTGTTGTACCGAGTGTAGGACCAAGGCCTTTTTTTCAAAGGCCAGAGTCAGTGTCATTCATCAGATGTTTTGTCCATCCTTGAGAATGCTGGACTTGGTATGTCAAGGACAAACAACAGTGGAGAACAAAAATACAGTAGGTTACATTATGTCCTTGGCTTGGACTGTCAATATTGTACTACATTGTACTGCATGGACTGTAAACCGGTGCTGATAACCTGATGTTCTGACTGAGCTGATCATATCAAGTGTTTTATGATGGGAGATGACGAGCTGTTCCCTCATACACAGGATAAACAGGATTATAAAAAAGACTGTTTGGTCAGGTAGCAATCAATTATCTTTTACAATGTAATTTTACATTTTTGCATTCGTTTTTTTATTACTTGATACTTAGTTACCTGCACTGAACTGGCCATTCATAGGCCTACTTTGTGGCATCTTTCAAATAAGACAAATCAATGGCTGCAATGTCAGTAGGCTCATTCTCAAGCCTGTCTGCCTTTTTACAAAAGCATTTATTCTGCTGTTGTGTCTCCCTCTGCCTCCTCTGGTCTGTGAGGATGTATTTATCTGGCTCTGGGCCCTCTGCTGTGGGTGGGATACTGACAGCACTGATGGCCCTTAAAGTGTACCTACCGTAGCTTGTTTTTTTAAAAACAGGCCTCCCTCCACCATTCACTCTCAGCGGGGTTTCAGTCAATGAGGACGGTTGAGTGTATGGTAATTGTGCTCCCAATTCTACTGATTTCTTCAAGGACCTGCCTGGTGTATTTGTGTGTAATACCAGGTAAAAACCAGCTATTAGAAACATTACATTTTACTACAGCTGTCACGCCCTGACCTTAGTTATCTTTGTTTTCTTTATTATTTGGTTTGGTCAGGGTGTGACAAGGGGTGGTTTGTTTAGTTTTTTCTTGTCTAGGGTTTTTGTATATCTAGGTTTTGTCTAGTCTAGGTGTTTATATGTCTATGGTTGCCTGGATTGGTTCTCAATCAGAGGCAGCTGTTTATCGTTATCTCTGATTGGGGACCATATTTAGGTAGCCATATTCCCGTGGGTATTTTGTGGGTTGTTATTCTATGTTTAGTTGCCTGTTCTGCACTAGCCATATTGTTTCACGGTTCGTTTTGTTATTTTGTTTAGTTCTGTTCAGTGTTCTCTCTTTTATTAAAGAGGTATGTTCCCTAATCACGCTGCGCCTTGGTCTCCTCGTTATGACGACCGTGACAACAGCCTTTGTTTTGCATTGCATTACAGACTTGTGTTACTTACATGTTTAAACAACATGTCAATCATTTAAGAATCACTTCTTTCAGATATGGTCCGCTTAAAGCTATGAGATCTTTTGACATCGCAGTTTCTCAAGCTCTTCTATGTTATAGCATAACAGAACATAACAGTGATCAAAGAGACAGTATATCCTCCATTTTAGCAGGGGTGAAGGTGGAAGGAAACCATTGTCGTATATACGTGTGTTATATGGAGATAAAAACAGCAGTTGCTGCTCGTCTGAGGAAAAGAGCTTGAGCGTGGTCTTTCCTTGTGTACGGTATATCCTCCCAGGTTACCGTAGCTACCACTGCAACACTGCCACGCTGCCAGGCAGGATGGGTTCAGTTCAGGGCACGGTGCTCTGGCTCTCTGGTACAGTTTCCCAAACAGCTCGGTGTGAAAATGTCAGTGTTCTGTAAAAATGACCCTTCTCAGTAAATGTCACGCTGCCCTCTAGTACTATCGTTTAGCGAGGTAGAGGATGAGCTTCAGCACTTATCTCTTTCTCTTTCTCTCTCTCTCTCTCTTTCTCTCTCTTTCTCTCTCTCTCGCTCTCTTTCTCTCTCTCTCTGTCGCTTCTTTTCTCTTCGCTCTCTTTCTCCTCTTCTCTCGCTCTTTCTCTCTCTTCTCTCTCTTTCTTCTCTTTTCTCTCGCTCTTTCTCTCTTTCTTTCTCTCTCTTTTCTTTCTTTCTTTTTCTCTCTCTTCTCTCTCTCGCTCTCTCTCTCTCGCTCTTTTTTCGCTCTTTCGCTCTTTTTCTCTTTCTCGTCTTTCTCTTTCTCACTATACTGCTCTTTCTATCGTGTTCTCTCATTCTATCTCTCTCTCTATATCATCTCTTTCACTCTGTTTCTCCCTTTATTCTGATCTCTCATAGTGAAATATAAATAACACTTCAGATATGGGAGATGGCGAGAGAGAGTGAATATAAGATATCTACAGCTTCCTGGGAGGAAGGAAGGTTAGCTGTACAGTCCTCTGACCAGGGCTGGGTGAGCTATTCCAGCTGCCTGGGAGGAAGGACGGTTAGCTGTACAGTCCCTCTGACCAGGGCTGGGTGAGCTATTCCAGCTGCCTGGGAGGAAGGAGGTTAGCTGTACAGTCCCTCTGACCAGGGCTGGGTGAGCTATTCCAGCTGCCTGGGAGGAAGGACGGTTAGCTGTACAGTCCCTCTTGACCAGGGCTGGGTGAACTATTCAGCTTCCTGGGAGGAAGGACGGTTAGCTGTACAGTCCCTCTGACCAGGGCTGGGTGAACTATTCCAGCTACAGTTTAGCACATGACGGTAACGAGGCGGCAGGTGGCCTAGAGATTGGAGTGTTGGACCAGTAACCGAAAGGTCTCTGGTTTGAATACCCGAGCCGACAAGATGAAAATATGTTGATGTGCCCTTGAGCAAGGCACTTAACCCTAATTTGCTACTACCATGATGACCGTGTTAAAAACAACACTTTCACTGTAGCTATTTGGTGTATGTGACAATATTTTACTTATTTAACTGTCAGTCGTTCTACTGGACTGGAGCTCTGGTATTTACTTCAGGTCTTCAATGATGAAAGCCTGGATTTCTTAAGTCAATTGAATGCTAGGCAAGTTCGAGCTAAATGTGGATGAATGTATTTGGAAGTAGCCATCCTCATCTGTATTGCTGTATTGAGAGGGAGGTTGTATATAGGGTATCATCACACACTCAAACGTCTATTATGGGACTGTAGTCATTATTTAAAGATATACCTCTCTCTCTCTCTCTGCCCCCGTTATTCTCTCTCTCCGTCGTTGTCTGTAATTGAATTGCGTGGGAGGAAACTAGCGGCAAAGGATTGTTAGATTCAACTTACTACCTTATAGATAATAAACCACGATCTTTGAGCTGGAGGCAGAGCCGGCGGGAAAAAATCCATCTGAGTGACAGGAAGGAAGTGACAGGAACGACCGGAACGACGCGGGAACAAAAAAATTTATAGGAATATGTCACTAGGCTGTCAGAGAGGGGACGTGTGAGAAATGCGTGTCCGCCTTAGTAAACGAGGGGAACAACACTTCCCTTCCTGAGGCGTATAACAGTTTCCAACCTTCCTTCTGATGCGATATCAATGTCCTGTCCAACTTCCATTCCTGATGCAGATATCACATGTCCTGTCCCAACACTTCCTTCCCTGATGGCAGTTATCACATGTCTGTCCCAACACTTCCCTTCCTGATGAGTTTCTCCCACGTCCTGTCCCCACACATTCCCTTCCCCTGATGCAGTTATCACATGTTCCTGGTCCCAACACTTCCCTCCCTGATGCGTAGTTGCACTGTCTGTCCCAACACTTCCCTTCCTGATAAGTTATCACATGTCTGTCCCAAACATTCCCTTCCCTGATGCAGGTTTATCACATGGCTGTCCAACACTGTTCTCCCTGATGCAGTAATACATGTCCTGTCCCCAAACTTACCTTCCCTGATGCAGTTATCACGTCCTGTCTGAACACTTCCCTTCCCTGATGCAGTTATCACATGTCCCGGTCACTAAGTTTAGTCTTCACTAGGATCAGATTGGGTTTTTACTATTTATACAGACGCTCGTAAAACACGTGTCCCAATTTGTGCTATTTTCTCCTATGTTTTCTAAAAGGTCTATTCATAGCAGTTGCTTGCTTTTGCAGTGCTGAGTCTCACGGCTGCTTTTAGGGCAGCCCTCATCGTGTCAGTAGACATGTAGACTACTACTGGTTTCTATTTGTTGACAGTCAGAGACCCTCACTGAATATACTGTTGAGCCCCTCTCTCTCCAACTTCATTGTTCCCTCTACGTGAGATTATAAACATACTCATGTATTTATTGTCCTTCTGGGACGTGGAGACACAATATGGGCCCAGTTAGTTCCTCTCCTATTCTTGGTAAGCGAGCGGAGCAGAGCGGAGGTCTGTTTCCTGGTTGAGATTGGGCTGTGGTCAGCTGGAGGTCTGGTTCCTGGTTGAGATTGGGCTGTGGTCAGCTGAGTGTTGCAGGATGTAGTGATGTGCTCCAGGTCTGGGAACCCAACCCCACACCAACCCCAGCACCAAACTCGCAACCATAACCCAGCAACCCAACCCAAGTACCAAGCCCAACACCAAGCCCACAAGCCCAAGACACCAAGCCACACCAACCCCAGGCACCACAACCCCAGTACCAAGCCCAGCACCCCAACCCCAGTACCAAGCCCGCACCAACCCTAACACCCAACCCAAACCTAGCTCCCAGACCTGGAACGCACATCACCACATCCTGCCAACACTCAGCTGACCACAGCCCCAATTACTCAACCAGAAACCAGGACCTCCAGCTGACCACAGCCGCCAATCTTCAACCAGGAAACATGACCTCCGCTCTGCTCCGCTCGCCTTACCAAGAACTAATAGTGAGAGAGAACCTTACACTGGGCCCACTATTCCTGATCTCCGACGTTCCAGAGTGACTAATAAATACATGAGTATGATTTATATAATCTCACGTTTCTAAGGTAGGGAACCAATGCAACGTGGCGAGAAGTAAGAGGTGCGGCTTCACCAGTCAAATCATTCAGTGATGGCTCTCTCGACTGGGCTCAACATCAATAGAACCATAGTAGTGTCGTCTACATGCTTTACTGACACGACTGAGGGCGCCTGCCCTAAGAAAGCAGCCGTGAGACTCAGCACTGCAAACGCACAACGCAACTTGACTAATGCAATAGAGCCTTCTTAGCAAACACACCATAGCGACGGAATCAAGGCACAATACCTCTGGACACGCCTCGTTCTTAGAAGCGTCGCCTATAAAACTTAGTAAAAACCCAAAACCCTCGATCCTAGTCGAAGACACAACCCTTCAGTGACCCGGGAACACTGTCGCCATAAACTGTCATCCAGGGAACGCGCGAAGTGTTCGCAGAACGGGACGTGATAAAACTGCATCACGGATAGGGAAGTGTTGGCAGACATGAGACGTGATAACATGCATCAGGATAGGTAACGTGGTGGACAGGACACCTTGTATTAAACTGCATCAGGGGAACAGTGTTGGACAGCCATGTGATAAACTGCATCAGGGCCAAGGGAAAGTTTGGGACAGACATTGAACTTCGGAAAGGAAGTGTGGACCAACATGCCAACTCGCTCAGGGATGGGAAGTGTCTCGGGACCAGGGACCATCAGTGACTAACCTAGCACTTCAGGGTAATCGGAAGTGCTGGGGACAGGACCGTGAATAACTCGACAGGGAAGGGAAGTGTTCGCGACCAGGCACATGTGATAACTGAGCCATCAGGGCAAGGAAGTCGTTGGAGACCAGGACATGTGATATCTGCATCAGGACATGCGGAAGTTGCGACAGGACATTGTGATATCCCGCATCAGAAGGAAGTGTTGGATAGAATGTATATCCGCCTCAGGAAAGGGAAGTGTTGTTCCCCTCGTTGACTAAGGGGACAGCGCCTCTCCACAGCTCCTCTCTCTGACAGCCTAGAGGACACTATTCCTGATAACCACTTTCTTTGTTCCCGCGTCGTCGGCTCGTTCCTGTCACTTCCTTCCTGGTCACTCAGATGGATATTTTTTCCCGCCGGCTCTGCCTCCAGCTCTCAGAATCTTGGTTGATTATCTATAAGGGTGTAGTGAATCTACAATCCTTGCCGCTAGTTTCCTCCCACGCATTCAATTACAGACAACGACGCGGAGAGTGAATAACGGCGGCGGGGAGAGCGTAGAGAGAGGTATATTCGCTTTGTAAACTAATGAAGACGCATCCAGCATAATAGACGTTTGAGACTGCTGTGATGATACCCTATGAGAG
>NC_036856.1:41790454-41793078 GCF_002910315.2 Salvelinus sp. IW2-2015 | reverse complement strand
CTGGGGTTGGTGCTGGGTTTGGTTCTGGGGTTGGTGCTGGGATTGGTTCTGGGATTGGTGCTGGGTTTGGTTCTGGGATTGGTGCTGGGGTTGTTTCTGGCGTTGGTGCTGGGCTTGGTTCTGGGGTTGGTGCTGGGTCAACACACACCTCGCCTGGCTGTCTGGAACATCTCGCTGACAGGGTTCGGTCAGGAACTGGAGAAAAGGGAAATTAATCAACGTTTGACAGTTGGTTTGGCTTCTTCTTGCTACTATGAAAATGAAAAGGGGAAATTGTTTTGTGAATTTACCGGCAGTGGCAGAACTAGTGGAGCCTCAGTTCCCCCTGTAATTGATGGTTTAACAGCCGACATGAAAAAATACTACAGTTTACTATACAATTTTAGAGTAAACAGTAGTATTCTGTAGAAAACTATAGTAAATAATACAGTATTTAATTTGCATATACCCTTCCCATTCCCCTCCCCGCATATCGCAATTTGTGCCACCGGTAAGTGAGAAACTACATGCCAAGTATAGACCATATATTGTGTTCCCTACAGGTTATAGAAAAGAGCAGAAGATCTGAACTCTCTGTTCAGACCCCAGTCCCACCTACAGGTTATAGAAAATAACAGGATCTCTGAACTCTCTGTTCAGAATGCAGACCTACTTACTTACTTACAGGTTATGGAAAAATGGGTTCTTTTAGTATTTCTCCAGTGGGGTTTCCTAAAGGAGATATCCTCCACTTCTATGTCAAAGATAGTAAAACAAAAACACTTTAGTAAATACAACAGTATACTACAGTCTGTTAAAAATGAATACAGTAAATATTACAGTATACTACAGTAATGTCTGCAAAACATTACAGTAAATACTACAGTATACTACGATCCGCAAAACACTGCATTAATTACTGTAGTTTATACGACAGTTTTCTTTTCACTACAGTATTTAAACTATAGTTAACTGTAAATACTACAGGAAATACCACAGTGAATACTATAGTATTTTATACCATATTATAATATAGTGTTTTTTTAATGTGGGAGAGAGAACGTTGTCCCTTTTTTGATCACTGTCAACCTGGCCCTTTACAAGAACACAGAGCAGCCGTAATTATCGCCTTGGATGTGGCGTTGTGTTGTGTTGTTGTGTTGTTGTGTTGTGTTGTTGTGTTGTTGTGTTGTTGTGTTGTCGTTGGTTTGTAGGTGAGTATGTGTTGTTGTGCTTGGGTGTTGGTTGTGTTCGGTTTGCGTTCGTGTTGTGTTGTTTGTGGTTGTTGTGTTGTGTTGCTTCGTTGTCTGTTGTGTTGTTGTGTTGTGTTGTGTGTGTTGCGTTGTGTTGTGTGTTGTGTTGTTGTTGTTGTTTGTTGTAGTGGTGTTAGTTTGTGTTGTGTTGTCGTGTTAGTTGTGTGTTGTCTTGTTGTGATGTTGTGTTGTCTTTTGTTGGTGTCGTGTTTGTCGTGTGTTTGTGTTGTGTTGTTGTGTGTGTTTGTGTGAGTGTTGCGTTGTGTTGGTTGTGTCTGTGTTGTGTGTTGTCTTTTGTTGGTGTTTTTGCTGTTGTAAGGCTTGTAGTTGTTCTGTCGTGTGTGTTAACGGTGTTATGTGGGTTTGTGATGTGTTGGTTGTTGTGTTGTTGTTCGTGTGTCTGTGTCTGTTGTTTGTTGTGTTGTCTGTTGTGTGTTCTTGGTTGTTGGGTATGAGTGTGTTTGATGCGTGTTGGTTGTGTCTGGTGTCATGCTGTTATGTTGTGTTGTGTTGTTGTGTTGTCGTGTGTTGTGTTGTTTGTTGTGTTGTTTGTGTTGTGTTTGTGTTGTTGTGTGTTGGTTTGTTCTGTGCCTTGGTGTGTTGTTGTCGTTGTTGTAGTGTTTGTGTTGTGAGTTGTGTTTGTTGTCTTGTTGTCGTTTGTGTTTGTGTTTGTTGTGTGTGTTGTTGTTGTGTGTGTTGTGTTGTTGTGTTGTTTTAATGTGGTTGTTGTAGTGATGTTTGTGTTGTGTTGTTGTGTGTGTTTGTTGTATTGTGTTGTTGTGTTGTTGTGTTGTGCTTGTGTGTTATTATGTTGTTGTATGCATTCAGGATGGTTGGTGGTGGGTGGTGGGCGGGCTTGCTAGTTCACTCTGCTAAACACACTGGATACAATGCGCTGCCTCGCCATCCATACTACCATATACCACAGGCTTACGGAGCCAACAGGGAGCAATTTGGACGTACCGCTTTTCTGATTTGGCCCGCAGTAGTTCCAGAGAATACGACTTAGTCTCAGTGAGACATTACCTCCCCCTGGGAACAGCGGGATTGGTAGGGCAGTGTTGAAACGCGAAGTGTGGAAAAGGTGGAGGGAGAGATGGAGGAGAAGATAGTGTAGGTGACTTGTCAAGGCACATCCTCTGGGCCCGGCCCGGGCCAGAGTGGACACAGGGTGTCCATTGTCAACGTCCCAGTGTCGTAGGAATCCTGAGAATGTTTTTTCCCCTTCTGCTGATCTCTATATCACAAACTCACAATGTTACAGATTTAATTTTCGACTGGAAAAGCGGATTGATTTACAAGTGGAACAAACAACCCACATCTTCCTGGCTATTCTGAATGGTGATGGTCACTTTGGAGAAAAAACAAGTTGTCTACCAATCTACCCTTCCT
>NC_036856.1:41751222-41790429 GCF_002910315.2 Salvelinus sp. IW2-2015 | reverse complement strand
GGAACAGGGGGAAACATGAAAAAGGTGGAGGAGAGATGGAGGAGAAGATAGTGTAGGTGACTTGTCAAGGCACATCCTCTGGGCCCCGGCCCGGGCCAGAGTGGACACAGGGTGTCATTGTCACGTCCCAGTGTCGTAGGAATCCTGAGAATGTTTTTTCCCCTTCTGCGATCTCTATATCACAAACTCACCATGTTACAGATTTAATTCGACTGGAAAAGCGGATTGATTTGACAAGTGGAACAAACAACCACATCTTCCTGGCTAGTCTGAATGGTGATGGTCACTTTGGAGAAAAAACAAGTTGTTCTACCAAACTACCTTCCTAACAACACAAGGGAAAAAAACGTTTTTTTTAAAACAGAAGCAAACGGAAACAAAACGGGGATAAAACATAATTGAATTTGTCAAGTAGAAACTCTTGTTTGCAACTGTTGAACGTAATGATTACACCACCTATAGCAAGCAGCTAGATGCAGGCAAGAGTGTGCAAGTGTGCTGCAGGAATGAGGCCTGGGGGTTGTAGAGTTTGTATCGGGTCGGGGGGGGGGGTAGATGGCTGGAGAGGCTGGAGGAAATGGGGCCTGAGGTTGCTGGAGGATTTGGAGTGGAGGAGGGGTGGGTGGTGGGGTTCACCATGGACACAGTTCTGATCCCCTTCCTGACCTTCTCTGTCTGACTGTTTATTTGGCTGATGAGGCCCTCTGCGTCCCACTGCTTCCCACTGGCACGTCTGTATACATTACATACAATCTACAATACAACTGGTATTATTAAAACAAAGTCTCCTCTATAAACTGAGTGTACAAAACATTAAGAACACCTTCCTAATATTGAGCTGCACCCCCTTTTGCCCTCAATTCGCCAGGTTATGGAATCTACAAGGTGTCGAAAGCGTTCCACAGGGATGCTGGCCTATGTGACTCCAATGCTTCCCACAGTTGTGTTAAGTTGGCTGGATGTCCTTTAGGTGGTGGGTCATTCTTGATACACGGGAAACTGTTGAGTGTGAAAAATCCAGCAGCGTTGCAGTTCTTGACAGACACAAACCGGTGCGCCTGGCACCTACTACCATACCCCATTCAAAGGCACTTAAATCTGTTGTCTTGTCCATTCACCCTCTGAATGGTACACATACACAATCCATGTCTCAAGGATTAAAAATCATTATTTAACCTTTAACTTTCTTCTCCTCCCCTTCATCGACACTGATTGAAGTGGTATTATTTCACCTTGATTCACCTGGTGTCTATGTCATGGAAAGAGCAGGTGTTCCTAATGTTTTGTACACTCGGTGTATATGAACTATACTGTGTTGTACACTTGTTCAAACACTCAAGATTGTTCAAAGTGTTGTAAATACACTTTAATGAGACTGAACATGAGGAGAATGGGGTGTGCTGACTGCAGAGGGGTAAATAACCCCCTCGAGTATATTGACACACCGGTGTGTCAATCTAAGTAACATAATACAAGAATCTACATTAAAAAGCCGTCAGTTTAAACTAGAGATATCTGTTATTTCTGCATTGGATGCATCTACATTAAAAAGCCGTCAGTTTAAACTAAGAAGATATCTGTTCTTTCTGCATTGAGCATCTACATTAAAAAGCCGTCAGTTTAAAACTAGAGATACTTGTTATTTCTGCATTGGATGCCATCTACATTAAAACGCCGTCAGGTTTAACCTAGAGATATCTGTTCTTCTGCATTGGATGCATCTACTTAAAAGCCGTCAGTTTAAACTAGAGATATCTGTTATATTTCTGCCATTGGAACTGATCTACATTTAAAAGCGTCAGTTTTAAACATAAGATATCTGTTCTTTCTGCATTGGATTGCGTCTACAATTAAAAAGCCGTCAGTTTAAACTAGAGATATTGTTCTTTCTGCATTGGATGCATCTACATTAAAAGCCGTCAGTTTAAACTAGGAGCTGTTATTTCTGGCATTGGATGCATCTCCAATTCACTCTCATCCACCTTTTTTTCTGCATTGATGACATCTCAACCACCTCATCCACCTTTTATTTCTGCATTGGCATGCCATCTCAAATCCACCTCATCCACCTTTTGTGGCTCTCCACGTCTGTGGTGAAGAGACAGAGACGAGCGTGTTTGTCAGAACACTGAGGACATCCTGAAAATCGGTCTTCTCACACCAAAAAACTATTAATGACCCTCCTGTGAAAAGATGAGATCTCTCACAAACACGAATGGCGTTCTCCGTTCTGCTCTACGACCCCCACAAAGAGTCACGGGAACTCGTTTAAAAGGTAACTGTACCGGTTGTAAAAAATGAATGAAGTCTGAAGGTAGTTTTGTTCCACCCAAAAAAGGGGTTAAATTTGGTAAAAAGTATATATATTTTCCTGAGCTTTCTTTATTCTCCTAGATTGACTGTAATTTTTTTGCCATTTATGAAATGTGTTATTCAATCGTTTCTTGGGCTATAGAAGTACAAGCCAAATTCACATGACTCAAATCCATTTTTTAATAGATAATTTTTTATAACCCTTCCATGTCAGCGGTAGAAACCCCCTCCCCCCCCCTGAATACTGGATAATAGTATACCGCTGCTCAAAACCAGGCTAAAGGACGTTTGGTTTAGTATTTATTATGTTGAATTACAGGGAAAGTTACACAGAGTAGAGAGATGGGCAGTAAGGGGATCCACAGAAAGCTTAATTACACACATGCACCAACCTGTCATACATCACGACTCTCACCTGAAACAAACTCCTCTTAGCACGAGCAAAGCTTATTTGGAGGGAGTGAAACACTTGTAACCTTGGAAAACCCCGAGGGTATAAAAAGAGAGAGAGAAGAAAGGAGAGAGAGAGAAGAGAGAGGAGAGAGAGAGAGAGAGAGAGAGAGAGAGAGAGAGAGAGAGAGAGAGAGAGAGAGAGAGAGAGAGAGAGAGAGAGAGAGAGAGAGAGTAGAGAGAAGAGAGAGAGAGAGAGAGAGAGAGAGAGAGAGAGAGAGAGAGAGGAGAGAGAGAGCGAGAGAGAGAACGAAGAACGAGAGAGAGAGAGAGAGAGCAGAGAGAGAGAGAGCGAGAGAAGAGAGAAGGAGAGAGAGAGAGAGCAGAGAGAGAGAGAGAGAGAGAGAAGAGAGAGCTGAGCAGAGAGAGAATGAGAAACAGTGGAGAGAGAGAACGAGAGAGAGAGATAATAGAGCGAGAACGAGAGAGAGAGATAATGAGAGCGACGAAACGAGAGAGACAACGAGACATAATCCACATAATCCACATAAATAATTCCACATTTTCCTGTTGCTGCAGACTCATTTTTCTGGTAGGGGAAACTGGCTCAATCCTGTAGACATCATGGGCATAGCCTCCTCCCTATATACAGCTTGCACCTGTCCACAGAGATGCATGGAGAGGTGGGGGAGAGATGAAGTGGAGAGGTGGGGGGAGAGAGGAGGTGGAGACGGTGGGGGGGAGAACGATTGGAGAGTGGGGGAGAGAAGATGAGTGGAGAAGCGTGGGGGGAGCAGGATGAGTGCAGAGAGTGGGGGAGAGAGACGAGTTGAGAGGGGGGAAGAGAGATATGGGAGAGGTGGGGAGAGCATGGAGTGGAAAGGTGGGAGAGAGAGAACGAGTGGAGAGGTGGGGGAGAGAGATGAGTGGAGAGGTTGGGGGAGAGAGATGAGTGGAGAGGTGGGAGAGAGAGACGAGTGGAGAGGTGGGGGAGAGAGACCGAGTGGAGAGGTGGGGGGAGAGGAGTTGGAGAGGTGGGGGGAGAGACAGGTGGAGAGGTGGGGGAGAGAGATGAGTGGAGAGGTGGGGGAGAAGAGATGAGATGTGGAGGTGGGGGAGAGAGATGATGGAGAGGTGGGGGAGAGAGGATGGAGGAGGTGGGGGGGAGGACGAGGGAGAGGGGGGAGAAGAGTGGAGTGGAGAGGTGGGGGGCCGAGAGATGAGTGGAGAGGTTGGGGGAGAGAGATGAGTGGAGAAGGTGGGAGAGAGGAGACGAGGGAGAGGTGGGGAGAGAGACGAGTGGGAGAGGTCGGGAGAGAGATGAAGTGGAGAGGTGGGGGAGAGAGATGAGTGGAGAGGTGGGGGAGAGAGATGAGTGGAGAGTGGGGGAGAAGATGATGGAAGAGTGCGGAGAGAGATGAGTGGAAAGGTGGGGGAGAGAGGACGAGTGGAGAGGTGGGGGGGAGAGACGAGTGAGAGGTGGGGGAGAGAGATAGTGGAGAGGTTGGGGGAGCAGAGATGAGTGAGAGGTGCGGGAGAGAGACGAGTGGAGAGGTGGGGGAGAGAGATAGTGGAGAGGTGGGGGAAGAGAGATGAGTGAGAGGTGGGGGAGAGAGACCGAGTGGAAGAGGTGGGGGAGAGAGGATGATGGAGAGGTGGGGGAGAGAGACGAGTGGAGAGGTGGGGGAGAGAGATGATGTGGAGAGGTGGGGGGAGAAGAAGATGAGTGGAGAGGTGGGGGAAGAGTTGAGTGGAGAGGTGGGGGAGAAATGAGTGGAGAGGTGGGGAAGAGAAGACGAGTGGAGAGGTGGGGAGAAGTTGAGTGGAGAGGTGGGGAGCAAGAGATTGAGTGGAGAGGTTGGGGAGAGAGATGAGTGGAGAGGTGGGGGAGAAGAGATGAGTGGAGAGGTGGGGAGAGCAGAGAGTGGAGAGGGGGGGAGAGAGACGAGTGGAGAGGAGTGGGGGAGAGAGATGGAGGTGGAAGAGGTGGGGGAGCAGAGATGACAGTGGAGAGGTGGGCGGAGAGTTGAGTGGAGAGGTGGGGGCAGAGAGATGAGTGGAGAGGTGGGGGAGAAGAAACGAAGTGGAGAGGTGCGGGAGAGAGACGAGTGGAGAGGTGGGGGAGAGTAGATGAGTCGGAGAGTGGCGAGAGAGAGACGAGTGGAGAGGTGGGGGAGAGAGACGCAGTGAGGAGGTGGGGGAGAGAGACGAGTGGAGAGGTGGGGAGAGAGACGAGTGGAAGAGAGGTGGGGAGAGAGACGAGTGGAGGGTGGGGAAGAGAAGAGTGGAGAGGTGGGGAGGAGGACGATGGAAGAGGTGGGGAGAGAAGACTGATGTGGAGAGGTGGGGAGATGAGACGAGTGGAGAAGGTTGGGGGAAGAAGATCAGCATCTTTGAACATCACCTGACTGGCATAAGTTTTCCAAACCATGAAACGATGCTATTTTAGGTGCTCAGCAGTCCAAAGTCCATTGATATAAACTCCAAATTCGAAGCCACTTGTCCCTTTTGTTATGGCAAGATATTTTGGGAGGACGGCACAAGTAAGCCCTATTCAGGTGTACAAAATATGTATCCTAATATAAGTACTTTCCTTTTTGTGTAAGAACCGTGGTAACACGTGTGGTGTATTTAATATTCTGTAGCATATAACCGCAAGGGATGTCGGGGTGGATTGTATATCTAGTGTGGATGATGTGCTGGCCTGTTTTTTCCAGCATGTGGCCGGAATGATTCCACGTACGTAGAATGTTCTCTGCAGTGCTTTCCTCTCTCTCTCTCCTCTCTCTCTCCTCCACCCCTTCTCTCTTCTCTCACTCTCTTCTCTCTCTCTCTCTCTCTCTTCTCTCTTCTCCTCCTCTCCCTACTTCTCTCTCTCTCTCTCTCTCCTCTCTCTCTCTCTCTCTCTCTCGTTAACCAACAAGCGCTCCAAGCTCCATCCAATATGATTTCTTATCACCGTCTGAGTCTGAGGAATGGAATGATGATCTACAACACGTCGGCCTGGTCTGAGAGGGAGACACACTTATCTGGTTATGAAATGTGGTTTTTTGTCTTGCGGCACCACATCAGACTACATTGGCAGAAAATCAGGTTATGCCTCTTTGCTAAAGTTGTCTCCAAAAGTTTTATTTTCCTTCTATCCTCCGACCATAGGGATAAATTAAATATCTAGTTCTCTACACCTATAGGGATGATTATATCTAGTTCTAACACCTATAGGTGATTGTTATATCTAGTCTCCTACACCTATAGGGATGATTATATCTAGTTCTTACAACCTATAGGGATGATTATATCTAGTCTCTTTACACCTATAGGGAATGATTATATCTGGTCTTTACCCCTAATACGGATGATTATACTAGTTCTCTACACCTATAGGGATGAATAATCTAGTCTCTACAACTATAGGGATGATTATATAGTCTCTTTTCCTATAGGATGATTCATATCTAGTCTCTACCACTATAGGATGATTATATCTAAGTCCTACACCTATAGGATGATTATATATAGTCTCTACACCAAATAGGGATGATTATATCTAGTCTTACTCCTATAGGGATGATTATATGAGTCTCTACTCCTATAGGGATATTATAATCTAAGTCTTTCCCCTATACGGATGATTATATCTATCTCTACACCTATAGGGATGCATTATATCTAGTCTCTACACCTATAGATGATTATATCTAGTCTCTATTCCTATAGGATGATTATAATCGTAGTCTCTACACACCTTGATGAATTCATATCTAGTCTCTACAACACCTATATGGATGATTTATATTCTAGTCTCTATTCCTCATAGGGATGATTACATCTAGTCCTCTACCACCTATAAGGGAATGATTATATCTAGTCTTACACCTATAGGCGATGATTATATCTAGTCTCTACACCTATAGGGACCTGATTATATTAGTCTCTACACCTATAGGGATCGATCTATTCTAGTCTCATTCCTACTAGGGATGATATATTTCCTTAGTTTTCCTCTACAAACCTATTAGGATCGATTATAGTTCTTCTCTACACTAATAGGGATGATTATATAAATAGTCTCTACACTTAGGGATGATTAATCTTAGTCTTTACTCCTATAGGGATGAATATGTAGTCCTCTAACTCCTATAGGGATTATATCTAGTCCCTTTACCCTATACGGATGATTATATCTAGTCCTACACCTATAGGGATGATTTATATCTAGTCCTCTACACCTATAGGGTATTATATCTAGTCTCTATTCCTCTAGGGATGATTATATCTAGTCTCTATCACCTATAGGGATGAATTATATCAAGTCCCTACACCCTATAGGGATGTTTATATCTAGTCTCTACTCATAAATAGGGAATGATTATATCTAGTCTCTCCACCTATAGGATGATTTATATCTAGTCTTCTACACCTATAGGGATGATTATATCTAGTCCCTCTACTCATATAGGATGAAATTATATCTAGTCTACTCCTATAGGGAATAATTATATCTAAGTATCTAGCACCAACTAAATTTAGCGGATGATTATATATAGTCTACCTACCTATAGGGATGATTAATTAGTCCCTACTCATATAGGCGATGATTATCTAGTCTCTACACCTATAGGGATGATTATATTCCTAGTTCTACACCTATAGGGATGATTATACTAGTCTACTCCTATAGGATGATTATATCTAAGTCTCTAACAACCTATAGGGATGCATTATATCTAGTCTCTTCAGCCTATAGGGATGATTATATCTAGTCTCTAAACTCCTATAGGGAATTATATCTAAAGGTATCTACACCCTATAGGGATGATTATATCTAAGTCCTCTTACAACATATAGGATGAATTATATCTAGTCTTACTCCTAAAGAAGATTATATCTAGTCTCTACACCTATAGGGATGAAATTATATCTAGTCTTCACCTATAGGGATGATTATATCTAGTCTCTATTCCTATAGGGATGATTATATCCTAGTCTCTTACACCTATAGGGTTTTAATATACTATGTCTCTACACCCATATTGATGATTAATATCTAGTCTCTATTCTATAGGGATGATTATATCTAGTCCTCTACACCTATAAGATGAATAATCTAGTCTCTACACCATATTGATGATTATATGTTCTCTGGTCAGGTACTAATCAGGTATGCTAATGGATCTCATGGTACATAGGACTAAGCTGTGATCACTCTGGTCGAGTACTATTAGGTTGTTCTATGGTCAGGATACTAATAGATATGTCTCTTGGTCCAGGCTACTAAATTGTATGTTCTAGGTCCGGATCTAATAGATATGTCTCTTGGTCCAGGCTACTCCATAGTAATGTTCTATGTCCAGGATACTAATAGGTATTACAGATAACCTGGCGACGGGCCACGTGTGGCAAAGACACTGACAGCCATGTCCCTGGTTTTCTGTCTAAACTCTGAAGTCTGTCTCATACAGCGGGAACAGCAAGTGCCAAAGAGTACAAATCCCTAATGGAGGGAGCAAGTTTAAAAGGATCATCCTGGAGCGTTTTGTTGTTTTGCAGATGACCTCCTCTGTGAAGACCCTGAGGCATGAATAGGAGGTGACAACTAAACAGGGGCTCAGCTTCCCTGCTCTCACTCTCCCCATGGCTGCTTGGTTAATTACACTTGCCTTCCACTGCACAAAGGGAGCATTTCTCTCCAATTAAAATAATATTAATCCTTTTTGCAGACGGTCGGTGGTACGCGATTGGGGAAACGGGGCCTGGAGAGTGGCTGTGGTGTGTGTTCCTTCTCTCACAACTGATCGAGAACCTGATGGCAGAGGTAAGCCCAGTGGATGGCAGTGTGTGTGTGTGTGTGTTTAGTGTGTGTGTGTGTGTGTGTGTGTGTGTGGTGTGTGTGTGTGGTTGTGTGGTGTTGTGTGTGTGTGTGTGTGTGGTGTTGTGTGTGTGTGGTGTGTGTGTGTGGTGTGTGTGTGTGGTGTGTGTGTGTGTGTGTGTGTGTGTGTGTGTGTGTGTCAGAGTGAGGATTCTTGTAGTATGGGGTTCCAAAATGTGAATCCCCACCTTCTGGGGAACTGTGTTGGGGGTGGGGACTGAGCTAATGACACCCCATGACACTGTTGACCCAGAAATGGTACTGCACTGCACCATAAGGAAAGGCTGCAGATGCAAGCGCTGCAGGTAGGCGTCAGGTTACCCAGGACAACTCTATCCAGCCTCATCAGAACCTGGTCTGAGTATCACAAGTCGACAGAGGAGCTTCACTCCAACTCCTAAACAGGCACGACTCGAGAGTTGAGGCGCTCCAGTCCAACTCCTAACCAAGCCACGAGTTAAGAGTTGAGGCGCTCCGTTCCAACTCCTAACCGCCCCCGACTCGAGAGTTGAGGCGCTCCAGTCCAACTCCCTAACCAAGCCACGACTCGAGAGTTGAGGCGCTCCGTCAACTCCTAACCAAGCACGACTCGAGAGTTGAGGCGCTCCAGTCCAACTCCCTAACAAGCCACGACTCGAGAGTTGAGGCGTCCCGTCCCAACTCCCTAACCAAGCCACGACCGAGAGTTGAGGCGCTCCAGTCCCAACTCCTAACAAGCCACGACTCGAGAGGAGGAGGCGCTCCAGTCCAACTCCCTAACCAAGCCACGAGTTGAGAGAGAAGAAGAGTCTGAGGCATAGGAATAACATTTGTCCATGACATTTTTTATTGTTGCCATGTCAGTGCATTCGGGAAAAGTATTCAGACCCTTGACTTTTTCCACATTTTGTTACTGTACGGCTGTCGTCTCTCCTCGTCTGAGGAGAAGTTTGAAGGACGGAGGACCAATGCGCAGCGTGGTAATTGTTCATCTTATTTATAATGGAGGTGAACAACTCAAATACAAAAACAACAAAGTGAAAAACGAAACAGTTCTATCTGGTGCAGACACACAAGACTGAAAACACACCCACAAACCAACAAGAAAACAGGCTACCTAATATGGTTCCCAATCAGGGACAATCGATTGAAATTACTTATTTACGTAATAATTCAGACCCTTTGCGATGAGACTCGAATTGAGCTCAGGTGCATCCTATTTTTTTGATCATTCTTGAGATGTTTTTACAACTTGATTGAGTCACCTGTGGTAAATTCAATTGTTTTGGACATGATTGGAAAGGCACACACCTGTCTATATAAGGTCCACAGTTGACAGTCATTTCAGAGATAAAACCAAGCCATGAGGTGGAAGGAATTGTCCATAGAGCTCTGAGACAGGATTATGTCGAGGCACAGATCTGGGGAAGGGTAACAAAACATTTCTGCAGCATTGAAGGTCCCCAAGAACACAGTGGCCTCCATCATTCTTAAATGGAAGAAGGTAGGAACCACCAAGACTCTTCCTAGAGTTGGTTGCCCGTCCAAACTGAGCAATCGGGGGAGAAGAGCCTTGGTCATGGAGGTGACGACGAACCTGACTGTCACTCTGACAGAGCTCCAGAGTTCCTCTGTGGAGTTGGGAGAACCTTCCAGAAGGACAACCATCTCTGCAGCACTCCATCAATCAGGCCTTTATGGTATAGTGGCCAGACGGAAGACACTCCTCAGTAAAAGGCACACGACAGCCTGCTTGGAGTTTGTCAAAAGAAACAAGATTCTCTGGTCTGATGAAACCAATATTGAACTCTTTGGCCTGAATGCCAAGTGTCACGTCTGGAGGAAACCTGGCACCATCCCTACGGTTAAGCCTGGTGATGGCAGCATCATGCTGTGGGGATGTTTTTCAGTGGCAGGGACTGGGAGACTAGTCAGGATTGAGTGAAAGATGAACAGAGCAAAGTACAGAGAGATTCTTGATAAAAACCTGCTCCAGAGCGCTCAGGACCTAAGATTGGGGTGAAGGTTCACCTTCCGAAAGGGCAACGACCCTAAGCACACAGTCCCTGAATGTCCATGAGTGGCCTCGCCAGAGGCCGGACTTAAACCTGATTGAACATCTCTGGAAAGACCTGAAAATAGCTGTGCTGCGAAGCTCCCCATCCAACCTGACAGAGCTTGAGAGGATCTGCAGAGAAGAATGGGAGAAGCTCCCCAAATACAGGTGTGGCAAGCTTGTAGCGTCATATCCAAGAAGACTTGAGGCTGTAATTGCTGCCAAAGGTGCTTCAACAAAGTACTGAATAAAGGGTCTGAGTACTTATGTAAATGTCATATAATGTCAAGGGGTCTGAATACTTTCCGAATGCACTGTCTGCTGCTGTATTTTTAGGTATTTTTAGGCAAACAGAGGTGTTCAAATCCATGACGTTCCAGACCTTGTGAAAGCTATTCCTAAAAGTCCTCATTCACTCTCTGCTCCTTTTCCTTCCCTTCCTCTTAGTCACAACATTCCACTGACTGCCAGCTCTTCCCTTCCCCTTAGTCACAACATTCCACTGACTGCCAGCTGTTCCTTTCCCCTTAGTCACAACATTCCACTGACTGCCAGCTGTTCCCTTCCCCTTAGTCACAACATTCCACTGACTGCCAGCTCTTCCCTTCCCCTTAGTCAACATTCCACTGACTGCCAGCTGTTCCTTCCCCTTAGTCACAACATTCCACTGACTGCCAGCTCTTCCCTTCCCCTTAGTCACACACTTCCACTGACTGCCAGCTCTTCCTTCCCCTTAGTCACACCATTCCACTGACTGCCAGCTGTTCCTTCCCTTAGTCACAATTCCACTGACTGCTAGCTCTTCTCTTCCCCTTAGTCACAACATTCCACTGACTGCAGTCTTCTCTTCCCTTAGTCACAACATTCCACTGACTGCCAGCTCTTCCCTTCCCCTTAGTCACAACATTCACTGATTGCCAGCTTGCTCCCTTCCCCTTAGTCACACATCCACTGACTGCCAGCTGTTCCCTTCCTTAGTCACAACATTCCACTGACTGCCAGCTGTTCCCTTCCCCTTAGTCACAACATTCCACTGCCTGCCAGCTCTTCCCTTCCCCTTAGTCACACCATTCCACTGACTGCCAGCTGTTTCCCTTCCCCTTAGTCACACACATTCCACTGACTTGGCAACTTTTAGACTGAAACAAGATTACAGCCTAGGCTTGAAAAGAACAGAACCCACCAGGGCACTAAACCACTAAGGCACTAAACACCAGGGCACTAAACACCAGGGCACTAAACACCAGGGACTAAAACACCAGGGCACAAAACAGGGCACTAAACACAGGCTAAACCTAGGGTACTAAACACCAGGGTACTAAACACTGGGTACTAAACACCAGGGTACTAAACACCAGGGCACTAAACACAGGGACTAAACACCAGGTACTTATAACTAGGCGGTACTAAACACTAGGGTACTAAACACCAGGGCACTAAACCGCGGGGGCACTAAACCCAGGGACTAAACACCAGGTGCACTAAACACTAGGGTACTAAACACCAGGGTACATAAACACTAAGGGTACTAAACACCAGGGCACTAAACACTAGGGTTACTAAACACCAGGGCACCTTAAACACCAGGGCACTAAACACTAGGGCACTAAACACCAGGCTACTAAACACCAGAGACTAACACCAAGGGCACTAAACACCAGAGCAACTAACACCAGGGCACTAAAACACCAGGGACTAAACACCAGGGACTAAACACCAGGGCACTAAACATAGGGTACTAAACACCAGGGTACTAAACACTACAGGGTACTAAACACAGGTAATTAAACACTAGGGTACTAAACACCAGGTGTACTAAACACAGGGTATTAAACACTAGGGCACTAACCACAGGGCACTAACACAGGGCACTAAACACTAGGGTACTAAACCAGGGTACTAAACACCTAGGGTACTAAACCAAGGGCACTAAACACCAGGGCACTAAACACCAGAGCATCTAAAACAGTACCAGGGCACTAAACACCGGGAACTAACAACAGGGCACTAAATACCAGGGACTAAAACCCGAAGGGCACTAAGCACTAAGGGTATAACCCCAGGGTACTAAACACCAGGGTACTAAACACTAGGGTACTAATAACTAGGGTACTAAACACCAGGGCACTAAACACTAGGGTACTAAACACCAGGGTACTAAACACTAGGGTACTAAACACCAGGGCACTAAACACTAGGGTACTAAACACCAGGGTACTAAACATCATGGTACTAATAACTAGGGTACTAAACACTAGGGTACTAAAAACTAGGGTACTAAACACCTGGTCACTAAACACTAGGGTACTAAACACTTGGGCACTAAACACCAATCAGCACAGGTGTTGTAAGGTGGTATAACAAATGTGTTATATATCCTGTATCTCCTCAATTATTTTTTGGAAGGGGGTGGTGGTGTTCACATTGCAACATTCAGGGCCAATCCATGTAATTCATGTTCCATTTGTGTGTTGGTGGAGAGAGGACAAAGAGGTACTGCAGCAGTCTATCGCTCTGAACAGAGCTGCAGGCACAGAGAGCATTAATCTGAAACAACAACAAAAAGTGCACAGTGCATGTACTTTACTTTGCTGAATGTCATTTCATGAGATGAGGATTACTTAAACATGTATATTTGAACATGTTGGTCATTGATCAATTTCAATGAACAACACCACCATGACAAATGATTTGGTTGAACATCAAGATGACAAAATGTGATCCTGGATGTTTCGAAATAGTTATTTGCCCTTAAACAACAACCACAGAAGAGAAAGACTTGCTCCATGCAAGGCATGCAACCACCATGTTAATCATGAACAAGCTCCCACGCTCATAAAATGTTGTCAAATCTATGGTGGTAATACTGGGGTTGTGATTTACATTTACATTTAAGTCATTTAGCAGACGCTCTTATCCAGAGTGATGATGTGTTTGTCATGCAAAACTGAATGACTGTACTGTTGTGTACCAAGCTAACGGCTACTAGGCTTCCTTCCTGCCTCCAGGGTCGGGATAAGACTATTTATTTATACTAGTCTCTGCTAAAAACATTCCGTTATTACTTTGAAACTACACTATACTTAAACAAATTAAACTATAATTAATTTGTGCAATTTGGAAATCATAGTTAGAATAAATATTGATACAAATGATAAATTAAAGATGCATCTGCTGCCTATCATTTTATCTGGTAGTTTTATAGCCAACTTGGCAGATAAGAGTTTTAATTACAATTCACTATGAAATGTAAAAAAATATATATATGAAAACGTGCCGGCTGGAGTAATAAAAAGAACTCCAAATCATTCATTTTAAATTGTCTATCATCTCCGAATGATTGCGTTTTGTCGTTCTAATAATATTTTTGACACAAAGAGAATTTTGTTAGGCTCATGGATGGGCTTTGTATAGTGCAATACACTCCAATCCGCACTTTCCAGTGGTTCTCGCACTAGCGCTAGTCCGTGTTTTCCAACGTACCCTGTCTGCCCCAGCTGACTGGCAGTACTTGTTTACTGGTGGATAGACACAGAGAGAGACGAAAAGGGGGGAATCTGAGAGAGGTACCGTTTACGGGGATCGAAGTTTTTCCACACTTCGAAGCAATGTGCTGGAAGCGGCGGCTATTATTTGTTTAATGGCTAAAAGTAACGTTCGCTGTATCACGTTTATTGTTTATGGGTGTTTTCATTTTGTCGTGGCGTGACTGTAGCGACTGAAGCAGTTCAGAGGAAGGTCGTTGAAACAGCTATCCACGTTTTTTCCCCCTGCATGAATCCAAAGGAGTTCCTGGGATGTGTTCATGTTTTTCTTCGTACGTCTTAAAAGGTGTTCTTGCTGTGATACTGCGAAGAAGTGGAATACTTGGAGGTGTATGAACCACTCAATCAGCGACCTGTGGATTACAGCAAGCTAGCCAACTCTATCCAATTACTATAGCTAGCTAATGTTAGCTAGCTAGGTTATTGGGTTGATAGAAATTCGGCTAAATAACTGGGGTTTTGGAAAGAAGAGGACACATATTTCGACATTACTAAGCATTTATTTTTTAAATAATTGCTTTATTATGTGAAAATACGGTCTCTGAGTGTTTTACCAGAAGCACGATCGCCCATTACTAATTCCATGTATTTTCAACATTGGAACCTCGTTTATCGTGGAATGAGCCCGTAGCTAGTATCCCGACTGGTACCTCCTTACTAGTTTAGCTAGCAGTGTGGGATTTATTTTTCTCGAATCGGAAGACTTTTATAGAACAGATGAAAGTGACCTATCTCTTATAATTGTGGAAAATGAAGCTTTTTATTCGCAAATGTGTCGCCAGAATCCAAGATCACGTTATTTAGTGGTCATTTGTTTCAGGGATAATCCAAAATCACCAAAATTAGCTGAGAAGATATCAAGATAACGTTACAACCACATTGGACCCCCCCGGCCCCTTTTTAGGGGGGCTAACTGGACTAATTCTCGTCTCTCTTTTTGAATATTTGTTGGTGTTTTTCATTTCATAGAAACACATTTTTTAAAACAAACTTTGGATATATTCAAAACAACCCCCACGTTTTTGGATGCACTAAAAATAAGAGAACACAATCGAAGTCACAATGCGGCTTGGTACCTCAGCGGCTGGTTTGGTTACTTTTATCTACATGGTATGTCATGGTGGGCTAACACATGGAGAAAGTAAGTATAGCTATATTTTATTTTAATGCAATACTGGTTAATGATTCATGTGACTCACTCTCTACACACCACCCATCCTACCATCATTTTAGACCCCGAATTTCATGTGTTTGTTATTCCCATGGAAAAATACGTTTTAATTTAACTTGAGTTTTCCTTCATTCTAAAGGGATTCAATGCAGTGGTCACTGAAACAATATGATCGTTTGACCATTTTGCCATGAGACTTTTGCCGAAATTATGGTAAACACATTTGCGTCCCATGGTGTTATTAGAAATATTTGTTATCAAAGTTATTAAAGAATACCCACGGCCACGCCCACTCTTAAAATATATTATTGAGGCCTGTCATGGATGCGTCAACCCGACGGCCAGATTAGCTCCTGATATGGACTAGGGTGGTCTGTTGCAGCAAATCTAAACAGGAAATTGTATAATTCGCTTGCACGCGTAGGCCCCTTCATGGCGACTTGCTACGCACACTCACGTTGTAGCTGGAAATGTAAACACATTTAGCCAACGTTATGAAGGTCCATGAAAACCCCATAAATGCAGGATTAACAAACACTATGCCCATCTCTCAGAAGAAATGCCTGAAATAATGTTCACATTCACACGCTCACCATGTGTCAGACAATTATTGTGAGTGTGAGGATGTTTACTATGGAGGAAACAAAACAAGATTCCAGGCACCCTATAACTATATCTCCTATTTCTTGTTTTATGATACACTTTGTTTGAAAAACAAGGCGTATCATGGTGGCATGTACAACCATTATATTTTAAAGTATACAGGCTCTATCCTTCAGCTTTATTGCAGCAGAAAAATATAGAACCCACTCTCTGTAGGGCCTTCATAGCTGTTGGATGTTTTCCCTGTGTATTGATCCAAACCTTTTCAGCTCAGGATTCAATACATTTCTTACAGCATACTATATAGGTATGTCACTATAATCCTGTCCTCTAATGCAGTCTTTTGGGCTTTAGTCCATACCTGTAGTTAAGTGGGCTCCCGAGTGGCACAAGCGGTCTAAGGCACTGCATCTCAGTGTTAGAAGCGTCACTACAGACCCTGGTTCGATTCCAGGCTTTATCTCAACCGGCCGTGATTGGGAGTCCCATAGGGCGACGCACAATGGGCCCAGTGTTGTTAGCGTTTGGCCGGGGTAGGCCATCTCTGTAAATAAGAATTTGTTCTTAACTGGCTTGCCTAGTTAAATAATTGTTATTTGAACATGTTTTTAAATCTGTGACAAGTGACACATTGTTGTTTCATCCTAAAGATGGCATAGTTCTAATATTGAACTGCAGGATAAAAACAATATATTGAACTGCTCAACTATGTAATTACAATAAGAATAAACAAAACTAACAACTATTGCTGTTGTATTTAGGCTATCCGGTTACTACCTTTTACTCTGCAAACTTGGCCTACTTATAATGTAAAGAGAATGGCTTACTGTACTCCTAGCTTCTCTGGAAGTGTTTCATTTTAAGCATCTGAAGTCACCAGAATAATACATTTTTGTAAAAAAACATACGCAGCCACACCATATTCCAAAAGTCACAGGCACACCATATTCCAAAAGTCACAGGCACACCATATTCCAAAAGTCACAGGCTCACCATATTCCAAAGAGTCACAAGCGCTCACCAATATTCTCAACAAAGTCAACAGAGCTCACCCATATTCCACAAGTCACTAGGCTCACCAGATTCCAAAGTCACAGGTGCAGCCACGGGGTTAGTTCCAAAAAGGCGAACACAGGAGTCCACCATGTATATCCAAGAAACAGTCACGGTTGCTCCCAATATTCCAAAATCAGCATGGCAGTCACCGACTATTGTCCAAAGTACAAGGTCACCATAGTCTTCCAAAATCACAGCTTCACGTATATGTCCAAAACGCTACAGGAACTCAACCCTTATTCCAACAGTAACGCCTCCTACACCAGTCATTCCAGACTAGAGTTCACGGCCTCACCCAATATTACAACAAATGTCAACAGGCTCAGCCAATATCCACAAAGTGTCAGAAGCTCACCATATTCAAAAGTCCACAGAGCTCAACCAATATTCCAATAAGTAAGGCCTCCACCACTATTCACAACAAAGTCACTAGGACACATATTCCAAGGAAAGAGCTCACAGCGCCAACACACATTACCAAAAAAGGAAAGCAGGACTCACCATCTACGTATCCAAATAAGCTACACGGATCTAAGTCAAATCATTATTCCAAAAGAACGACGTACAGAAGCGAGGCATGCAAATAATACAATATTCACATAGATCACACCCCATATTCAAATGTCCACTAGAGTGCACTACATATTCACCAAAAGTCACAAGTGCACATCACAGTCAATTCCAAATAAGATCGTGACAGAGCATCACACATATTCCGAGCATAGTTACCAGGGATCTAACCATATTCCAAAGCTCAAGGCAAATCACATATATATAAATAAGCGAATTACCAGGACCAACTCATGATAATATGGCTGTGTCAAAATGTACCAGTTTACCAAATTCAAATGGTGTAGGGGATTGTTTTGATGACCTCAAGCGCATGCGAATATGGATTGGACATGGTAGCAACGTCTAAGAGTGCCTCATATACTGTATACCTTTCCTCTTTGCTATCCTACATATTTTCCAAAAAGTTTTCTAGTTAATTCAGTATTTCCGGCGCATGAGTGTATCTGAGCAGTAGCAATATTTTTAGTTTTTGGCTTTCGCTGGTATTTTTATCTGCTGACAGCCCAAATGTAACCTCATGTAAATATCCAAATTTACTAATCCTGTTTGCAACATGTGTGGTCATCCGTAAATAGGCTACCTGTACACCCTTGGATGTTTGATTTGTGAACACATTTCCAAATGTTCATGCTACATTTTACTAAATAGTTTGTGCACTGCCGGAAACTGCCACATAGGCCGAGGACTAAACACAATTTTGTCCTCGGAGATACGAACATTGGGTTGTGGTTTTCATTTACCTGGACTGAATTTTGTCCTCTTGTGCTCGAGGTCATTGTAGAAGCTGTTGACCACGAGTCCATGCACTCAGACAAGATGTAATACCCCTAGATCCCTTATGACCGGCAGCCATACAAAATGGTTGTTCATACTAGGAGAATTAATCCATAGATATGGAGGAATAGTAATTGTATTTAGTTAACTTTGATTAATCTCTTGTTTACTTTTTCAATTCACTCAGTCTAGCGTGGGTTTATGATGGTCTGTGAATAACCAATGAGTAGATGGGGGGGAGGGGGGGCGAGGGCCGTTTTGAGCATCTTAAATAGAGCCAAGTTCTATTTTAGCTTATCAGCAACGCAGGTGTTCATTGACACTGCAGTGTAATGAAATTATTGAATAATGTACCGTAAACCGGACGCAACATGGCCAGTCTGGTTTCCCTGTTCCAGTGATGCTCTGTTTGCTTCTCTGTACGGCTGAGACATAAATACTAACAGGTCCACTTTAGAACATTCTAGAACATAAGAGTCCGTTAACATTAGGCTAGCTGGGTTTCCTGTGATGGCCCAATGAAGGGAACACATCTCAACGTCTCTTTTTATTTAGATAAACTTAAAGCTCAGACACAAGATTGTCAAACGTTTGCCTGCCGACAGTACTTAGCACATCTGAACAGAGTGTCGTCAGTCAATCTCTTTTGTGTTCACACAGCAAAGACCTTGGAAGTCGTCAGTCATCACTTGTTAAAATACTCCAAACCAGAAGGTGGCAGTAGCGTTGTTTGGCAATGCATATCCATGCGTATTGCTTATGGTCTAGATTCTAAGCTATCTGTGTTAATTTTGTTGATATCAGCCAGGTGGCCACAGCTAGATAACAAAGGAACAATTTAATTCACTCTCCGTTATCTCATACTGCCAGTGCCAGCCCGTAGCCAAATGTTTAGCCAGCTAGTTAAACTGCACTAACTCTGCAGCCAGCAATGTCAGCTCTTTCATGGAAACTAACTGATCCTTTGTGATTGAATTATAATGTCAATACTAGCTACAGTGGTTAACTAGCTTGGAGGAAGTATTTTTTGTTGTTGTTGTGTGTGATGTGTCTGTGTACAGCTAGCTACATTGTATATGAAGTGTGACTGGCTCATCGTGGATGTATGGACAAAATGCTATCTCCACCCCCCCCCAACCTGTTTGTTTGAGGTTCATGCTCTCTGTTTGGCTCAAAGTCAAGTTGTTGGGTCACTGACGAGCATTGCGATAGCTACAAACCTATCGGGTCGTCACACATCAGGTACCGCTCTTGTTCTAGCAAGAGAAGGAACCACCTCCCACTGTGATGAGGACCTATCGACAAAGGACACATTATGTATGGAGGGGATGGAACACTATCATAGAGTTTCTATCCACGAAGCAACCGCTGTCTCTCGCTCTCTCTTGCTGCTGTGTAACGGAAAACTACACAACTAGTTGTGTTACACCTGCCCGGTCCCTTTCTTGTTCTTCTCAGACTTGTGAGTGAATCTCTGTAGGAAGTGGTGGTGTAAGGGGATACTCCCGAGCGTCTGTGAGGGCTATTGACTGATGGGCTCGTCACTCACAACCCCAAGACCCATAAAGTTAATCATTCCATGAACCAACCAATTCATTTATAGTTTGTGCTCAAAGTTTAATTTAAGTTTATTCAGGTGACCACAACAAAATAGTATTTTTTCTTTTTCTCTCCATTTGTAGAGTTAACTAATAGTCTTGAATGGGAAATTGGGAATCCCCTCCCCCTTTTATAAAAACACTCAATAGAAACACGGTGTTAAACAGTGACTGACGCCTTTGGTGAACGGCTGAACAAAGAAATAGGAAAGGCCGGTCATTTGATTCGCTCTGGGAACAGAAGGCAGTGTGTCTATTGTTTTTGTGTTGACTCTCCGTGGCCCCTGTTTGGGAACCACAGGAACATTTTCCCACAATGTTGTGCGTGTGGAATGTGTTTGAAGTGGGCCACCCTGTAGGTAGACCACAGCCTGATGTCTGCAGGTTGGCTCTCTGCTGTGCTGACCTTTACCGGGCAATGGATCTCTACATTGGTGATCTAGCATGTGAACAGCATGTCCTTGCCTGGGAGTCTCCGTGGTGGGCCTTTTTCTCTGGCTTTTGGGTGTCCTGTCTATCTATGCCCACTCCTCCATGTTCATGAATAACATTGAATTGGCTACCCATGTAGGAACATGCATGGGTATTACGAAGCAAGTAAAAAATTGTGCCCCAGGATATTTTCTTTGGTCCGTTTCTCTGATTTGTAGTGGTAGGAAATGTGAGCTGTGAAAAACATTATTTGTGACAGGGGAAAACGTGTTGCAGCAGCCTATGGTCTGCATGTGGAAGGAGAACGGGAGGTTCAGCTGTTTCATAAGGGAAACCTTAAATCATCACGTTCAGTTGTTGGCCCTCCTCATGGTCGATGTGATGTTGACAGCCTCACTGGAGGGAACACACAAAATGGTCGCCGCTCACCAGAACATGGGTAGTGGCTCTACCTAGGCTACATACGGTCATTTTCTGTAGCTAAACAGACTGTTTGATCACATTCTGCCACATTTTATTTTATACAAACATATAGTGTAATAAATGATTATAAATAAGCAGTGATCATGTAATTACTTTGTTTACTTAGCGACAGTTTCTGAATGAAAGCCTGAGCCATTGTTTCAGTCTGAATAGTTGCCTTTTCCCCGAACATCTTTTGGATTCTATATAAGTAGCCTAATTGTGTGGCGTAAAGTCTATTAGATTTAATACAAATGCAACAGATGAAATCTAACAAAGGCAAATAGCCTAACATGCCCAAACCGCCCGCGTTCCGTCCATGGCAAAATAAATGTACACATGCATGTTGTTCAATAATTTCACAGTAATGGTTTGCTTGCGACAACGGGTGTCTGCGCAGCCAGCCGCTAAAATAGACCTTGGTTCTATTTTAGACGCTTGACACACTGCAAGTCCCGCATCTCCCATCTACTCATTGTTTTTTTTGTTTTTTTATGAGCGTATACCCATGTGGATGATTGACAGATGAACGAGGTCCAGCCTTCTAGTCCAGTTGGTTGCCATGCCAACCGCCATATAAAACCCACAGAAGAATAATGAACGGGGAGAATAACTGACTAGGTTTCCCCTTTTTTTTTTTTATCTGTCGATTTAATTGTCTGTGTAGAGAACACATTATTTTGTGACTCAGTGTAAAAATTCTACAAAGGTCCTGAAAAAATAAATTACAAATAAAAATGACCATATGTATTTCAGGTAAAATGACAACCCCATGTTTATCTCCCAGGACAACAGCAAGCTAACTGTGCATGAATATTTCATGTGTATTTCATGCTGCTGCTACTCTCTGTTTATCTTATATGCATAGTCACTTTAACAATACATTCATGTACATACTACCTCAATTGGGCCGACCAAACAGTGCTCCCGCACATTGGCTAACCGGGCTATCTGCATTGTGTCCCACCACCCGCCAACCCCTCTTTTACGCTACTGCTACTCTCTATTCATCATATATGCATAGCCACTTTAACCATATCTACATGTACATACTATGTCAATCAGTCTGACTAACCGTTGTCTGTATATAGCCTCGCTACTGTATATAGCCTGTCTTTTTACTGTTGTTTTTATTTCTTATCTTACCTATTGTTCACCTAATACCTTTTTAGCACTAAGTAAGCATTTCACTAAGGTCCACACCTGTTGTATTCGGCACACGTGACAAATAAACTTTGATTTGTTTAGACCTAGGGCTGTTATGGTGACCGTATTACCACCACACCGGCGGTCACAAGTCACGACCGCAGTCAAATTCCACGTGACCGTTCAGTCACGGTAACTAGGCTTCTTTTTCAAATCATAATCCCACACCTCATGAAGTTTAGCCCATAGGCCTATAGGTTTTGTATCACAAATAGTCTTAAAATTAAGCACATTATTCTGCTTTACAATCCGTGTAGAGCCTGACTGGCGTACATAAGTGACCCGTGAGTTTCAAGTCTGGGGAAGATACTTTTCACAATAAAAATGCACCTTTTTTATAATAAAGCATTACTTAATTGCATTTGCAGTCACTTTTTCAGAATGGTGTTTATCCCGCTAATTGATTACATTTGGAACATTTTCCCTAATAGCCTACTGCCGTGTGCACATTGTTGCACTTATAATGTGAAGAAAGAAACTATTAGGCTATAAACCTTTTAAGCTAAATGTTCTGATCTGCTGCATCAGCCTCATTGCTTTTAAATGTTATTTTTTTAATGCAAATGATTGTATTAATCTAGGATCTATCGCGTCCCACAACTGTCTCAGAGTATGTTTGGAATATTTGTTTCTCACACAGAAGGATTCAACTTTTGTACAAGTAAATGTGGACAGTTCTTGTAACCTCTTCAGTATGCGACTTGGAATTTGAAAAGGGCGCGTGCAGTTGCGTCCTCAACGTGTCTTCACTTGTAGCCTACTTCGGAGCCTAGATTCCTGTGAGAAGGTCCCTGTCACTTGACAGGCATTGGCTAATAAGAATTGAGAGATCTGTGAGAGGTGCTTCGGAACACGGTCATTGGCAACTGGGAGAATGGAATTATAATGATTATATTTAGCCGAAGGGCATAGCGGGCACTGGCCGCAAGCCATGATTATTTTTTTAAGGAGGCATTACGACCACACAAGGGGGATGCCACTGGGAAATTCAAGGCCAGTGCCCGTTTAAAATTTTAGCGGTCTTTTAAGCATTCTAGTACAGTTAAATAGTTAACACACACACACACGGACGCAGCGGTCTAAAACACTGCATCTCAGTGCAAGAGGCGTCACTACAGTCCCTGGTTCGAATCCGGGCTGTATCACATCCGGCTGTGATCGGGAGTCCCATAGGGCGGTGCGCAATTGGCCCAGCGTTGTCCGGGTTTGGCTGGGGTAGGCCGTCATTGTAAATAAGAATTTGTTCTTAACTGACTTGCCTAGTTAAATAAAGGTTACACACACACCACACTGACAAAAAAGTTATTTTGTTGGTATTTACGTATGTCCCCATTACCAGTAAAACATAATCAAAACCTATAACTTTCACTTACTTGCTGTGCTGTTTCATTGTTCAGTTGGGGGTCTTTGCTATGGAACGCCGTTAGGGTCTTTGCTATGGAACGCCGTTAGGGTCTTTGCTATGGAACGCAGTTGGGGTCTTTGCTGTGGAACGCAGTTGGGGTCTTTGCTGTGGAACGCCGTTAGGGTCTTTGCTATGGAACGCAGTTGGGGTCTTTTGCTGTGGAACGCAGTTGGGGTCTTTGCTGTGGAACGCAGTTGGGGTCTTTGCTATGGAACGCAGTTTGGGGTCTTTGCTATGGAACCGCCGTTTGGGGTCTTTGCTGTGGAACGCCGTTAGGGTCTTTGCTGTGGAACGCATTTGGGGTCTTTGCTGTGGAACGCAGTTGGGGTCTTTGCTATGGAACGCCGTTTGGGCTCTTTGCTATGGAACGCCGTTTGGGCTCTTTGCTATGGAACGCCGTTTGGGCTCTTTGCTATGGAACGCCGTTTGGGCCTTTTGCTTTGGAACGCCGTTTGGGCTCTTTGCTATGGAACGCCGTTTGGGCTCTTTGCTATGGAACGCCGTTTGGGCTCTTTGCTATGGAACGCCGTTTGGGTCTTTGCTATGGAACGCCGTTTGGGCTCTTTGCTATGGAACGCCGTTTGGGCTCTTTGTGCTATGGAACGCCGTTGGGCTCTTTGCTATGGAACGCCGTTGGGCTCTTTGCTATGGAACGCCGTTTGGGCTCTTTGCTATGGAACGCCGTTGGGCTCTTTGCTATGGAACGCCGTTGGGCTCTTTGCTATGGAACGCCGTTTGGGGTCTTTGTGTGTCAAAAAAGATATAGTAGCACTGTCAAAGCTGTATTAAAAAAAAAAGTCTGTTTGTGGCCGATGTTTCCAATGTGTTCACAATACCGCGTTGGTAATAAAGCACCATTTGTTCGACTTGGTGCTAGCTAGGTACCAAGCTAAAGCTAGCTACCCCAGAAGTTGCAGTTGAACAACCAGTCGGCAAAAGCCAACATCACCCACAACAGAGAACGGTTGATTGTCAAGGGCAATGAATCCATTATCTTGGCTTGAATGGTTTTCGCCGTTGTGTTGTCTCGCTGAAATGTTCTTCCTCTTTCAAATGACTGCTGGACTTGTTGACTGCTCGATCCACACAGCAGACATTGTGGGCTAGGTTAGGAATGCTGTGTTGCACGTGTGGCGCAACATTTTTACGTGGCGTCATTACGTCATGTACCTACGTTATGTAGGTATGCACGTCAGTTTTGACATCGGTTTTGCACATCGGTGTTAACTTCTCACGAGTCACCAACCCTGATCCGGTAGCACCCCCCAACTCACCCCACTGATTAGCACAGCTAGCATAGCGTCACAAGTAACTTGTAGCATCTAAATATCATTAAATCACAAGTCCAAGACACCAGATGAAAGATACAGGTCTTGTGAATAAAGCCACCATTTCAGATTTTTAAAATGTTTTACAGGGAAGACAGAACATGTAAATCTATTAGCTAACCACGTTAGCGAAGGACACGATATTTTTACCAGGCAGATTCGGCTAGGCGCCCACGTCCAGTTCACATGCACAACAGATATGATATAACATCGTAAATTGGGTCTTACTATGGCTGATCTTTCATCAGAATGTTGATCAAAGTGTCCTTTGTCAAGATGAGTCGTTGGTTCCGTTCAGAATTCTTCCTTGCCCACTCCATTTAGCACAGGTACCGGTCGAGTGGCACGAATTTCTCAAACGTAAATACAATCCGACAACGGTACACCGAAAAACTCCCGGAAAAATTCAAATAATCTGATTAAACTATATTGAAAAAACATACATTACGATGATATGGTCACATGTATCAAACAAAATTCGACACGGAGATAGTTTGCATACATAACGCCAGCAAAACAGTACACCAACGCAGCTCAAATTCTAGCGTTCAGAAATCCGGAAGTTGTCGGTCACGCCAAAGAAATGGGTCCTATTTCACGTCAGTCCCAGATAAACAAAGAATTTCTCCTCTGACGTACTCTTGACAACCAGAGGAAGGCGAATGAGGTGTGTTTCTGGTCATAGGGGGCACGACCATATATAGGCAGAGCTTTGAAGCCAGCATAACACATCTTGATTTTATGTTCTTGGTCATGGAAAGTGCTGTTGAATGACTTCTGTATCACTCAGAGACAAAATTGAAACGGTTTTAGAAACTAGGGATTGTTTTCTTTCCAATGGTATGATTTATATGCATATAGTAAGAGCAATAATTGAATAAGAGGCAGTTTAATCTGTAGAGCAAATTATGCTAATGCGAAAATATTACCCCCTGTATTCTCAAGAGGTTTTAACCTTTCAGTGATACCCATCCCGGATCCGGGATCCTCCTCATCAAAAAAGCTGACTAGCATAGCCTAGCCTAACGGGACAGGGATATCATATAATATAATTTTCATGAAATCACAAGTCCAATACAGCAAATGAAAGATAAACATCTTGTGAATCCAGCCATCATTTCCGATTTTTTAAATGTTTTACAGCGAAAACACAATATGTATTTCTATTAGCTAACCACAATAGCCAAACACACAACCACATATTTTCACCATGTTTCCACCGCATAGGTAGCTTTCACAAAACCGACAAAATAGAGATATAATTAGTCACTAACCAAGAAACAACTTCATCAGATGACAGTCTTATAACATGTTAACAAACACATTTAGCATCTCCTGGCTTCCACGCACAGCCTACAAGCCACTGATGCAGACCTCTGGAACATCAACAATTTAAAAAGTCATACAAGCAGTTGCTCCCGACGCCACTTGGGTACACTGCAGCATCCAGAGAGTCTCTTGCTGCCAAGGGAATGCCTGACAGCTTGAAAGACGTTTTGGAGACCACAGTGAAAATGGTTAACTTTGTTAAAGCAAGGCCCCTGAACTCTCGTGTATTTTATGCATTTGGCAATGATATAATTCACTTGTCTGACTGCTTGCATGATGACAAGTTTCTCACACGATTGGCCTATCTGGGTGATGTTTTTTCTGGCCTGAATGATCTGAATCTAGGATTACAGGGACTCTCCGCAATTATATTCAATGTGCGGGACAAAATTGAGGCTATGATTAAGTTGGAGCTCTTCTCTGTCTGCATTAACAAGGACAACACACAGGTCTTTCCATCATTGTATGATTGTGTGCAAATGAACAAGCTTACAGACAATGTCAAATGTGATATAGCGAAGCACCTGAGTGAGCTGGGTGCGCAATTACGCAGGTACTTTCCCGAAACGGACAACACAATCAACTGGATTTGTTATTCCTTTCATCGGCCGATGTCTAGTTTAATTAACGGTCAATTACCGTGAGATCGGCAGTTATTTGCTTGATAATCACCAGCTGGCACAATGTAAGGACCACCACAGCCCTATTTCGACCTGTCCCCAAATTAATATAGTTGGTTCACATTTGGTATTTTAACCTGCATGTCATGAGTCTGGGTGGGGATGCACAAAATGGCACGCTCGGAGCCACTTGGTCATCATGTAGTAATCGCAAGGGTTGTGAAGTAAAGGACTTCCTTGTCCTTCGACTGTGTTTATGGGGAAATAGGCAATATGTATTGTAAAGGAAATTAACTGTTCAGTCCTCTTCCTAAATCTTTCTTGTTTTGGGTCTCTAATTCTTGATTTATCTCTAATTACCCATGTCGACTTCTCCCATCTCGTGGTCAAAATGTATGATTTTTGTTTGTGTGTTTTTAAAAGCGAGACCTTCCTCTCGCGCTCCGTGTCCGCTTAATGATCAGCCCTGAGAAGGAAGTACACACGCTTCCCGTTGACTCCTGCTATACATCACTGACAGCAACCGTTTGGTTGTGAGGAGAAAAACCAAAACATCCCTTTGTTGTCTGTTCAGTGGGAGTGTAGGCCTCGTTTCCCTTACCTCTCTCCTAATATTGTAGGGCTCCTTTGGTCTCAGTGGGACTTTCAGCTAAAATAAAGTTTTAGTAACATAACAATTTATGTAATTATTTTGTCAAATTAATGGATTCCTTCCCTGGCTTTTCTTAAGTTTGTTGTGAATAATGTTGTCATGGAAATATATAATGTAATGTCTGACTTGGTGGTGTCGTTGATGCCTTCCTTCACAAGTCTGGGGATTCCTAGATAGATAAAAAGGCCCACTTTCCTAAGGCCATAATCACTGCATTGAAATGCGGTTGGAAAAGGGAATCCCACACATAGCCCCATTACGCCATCCTAGAACAATCTGAGATGTGCCTGTTGCTTTTTCTATATGCCCCGTTTTTAACTGTCAATGACTTCACACTGTAAAATCCAAGTTAAGCCATGCTTGTAATGCCGAGCCGGGTTGGAAGCCCTTTTGGCAGACAAGGCTGAGGCCAAAACAAGGTAAAGTGGGGGGGCATGGAAAGCTGGGGTGGTGGGGCTGTGGACTGGTGTGGCCTTGTAACTGTACCTGATGGGTTAAATGTATTTTGAGGTCTGTCATATGACTGAAACAGTGGACCTTTGACTCACGCAGCCCTACTCTGTTGTTAACCACTGTAGGTCTGACTGCCGTGTGCTGCTGCTGATTGGAGAGGAGGAAGGGTCGATCATGGCAGTGAAAATAATAAATGAACTCATTGATTATTAATACAATTAGGACAATTGTAGAAGTCAATGGGCTGTGCAAGAAGGATATGTTGCCTGAGTTGTGAAGATAATGCTTGATTAGGGCATTGAATAAATGAATGAATTCCTTATATTAAAAAACAAAACAAAGGCTTATCTTAAAAGTCAGAACACATGTTTATGAGATCCAATAAGTCAATATAAAATAAAATGTCTTAAATAACTCACGACATTTGAAACAGTGATTTGTGTGCTATTTTCTGTATTATCGTATTTTGTTTGTGTATGTAGGGTCCTATAAAATCAAAATTAGTTTTCACAATTATTTTGTTTTTTTATCAGGGTTTTGATCTCAATCTCTTTTTAAATTTTTTTTTTTATAGAACCTCAACCATTGTTTTTCCCAAGTCCACAACAATGCTTCAACCACATCAGGAGACCACTTGATGTCTGGGGGGAAAATAGACGCCATTTTAGATTTTTGGGTGTAGTTACCCTTTTTTTAATGCGACTGTGCAACAGTAAAAGACCATCGTTTGCTAAACAAATGGCCACTGGATTGATGCAAATCATCATGATATCGTTCTGCCAGGTAGGTATAGTCTACCTGGTAGTTAGCATTTAATTGTGAAGGGGTTTGGGGAAGCCTTTCCATCTACCAGGAGAAGGTTGTCATTAGCGTCATCGCTAACGGCTATACAAAGTTTAGGCACACACAGACGAGAGCATTCCTGAGCCGTTTTAAGAAAGTTGCAGGAAAAATACAAATCGCTAACCAGGTTTTCATCCAACATTTTTATGCGAGTAAACTACATGTCGGATATTTAAAAAAAAAAAGTCACGACAAGCCTGATGGGAACAGCAAATTTGTCGGAAAACTTTCCATATGTTGCTTGACAAGGAAACTCGTAAGCGCAAATATTGATATAATAACCATTATCATATTGAAGTAGACTTGGATTCAGGGAAGCCATGCAGTTTATTAGTCTACCGATGAAATAAGTTATGATGATCTTCCCAGGGTGATGAACTTTGATTTTCCATTACAAAGGTCAAAGGTCTTATTCTGGTGACATGGATGATTGACGCTTGGCTACAGTTTGACATTTTTAAAATGTCGTCCATAATAATCTCATGTAGGCTGTACCCAGACTGCATCTGCATGCTGTTGGGTGGAGCGCACCTGCCAATACCAGAGTGGGCACATTTTGCTATATAATGCCAATTTTGTTTTGGACAACCATTTAGTAGAGTTGTAAATGCAATGGAACCCCATTTTTAACATCTTAAAGTTATTTTTTTATGTGCGCTACGTCATTAATCAGACTTTTATCCACAACAAGTTCATTTGATAAACACAACTCTGGTGGGGAAAATTTGCATATTTTATTTATGCATATTTTTGAATATTCACATTAATATCTGTCTCCAATTGGATGGAAACCTAGCTCCTGATGCATTTTGTTCATATCTTATGATTATCTTGGGCGAATTAAATGCGTTTAAAAATACATTTAGTTTTCATTTAGTTGATTTTTCTACTAAGTTCAATACACTTTTGAATATTGTTGAGTTTGGTTTTAATGTCTGGATTCTGTCCGCAACACAGATTTTATAGGGCCTTATCTATGTAGTCTCCGTCTCCTGATGGGAGTGTAATTAGATAAACCCACTGCTCTTGGTCTCTCCCACACACCCGTCTCAACCTGTTTCCCTCACCCCTCTGTCGGTTTCCTGCTACAGTGATGTATATTCCTCAGCACTGGCTCACCCAGACCCTCAAGTGCTTGGTCATAAAATCTGTATGATACTATTCGGTCATTAAACCTTTCAACGGGGTTAAGAGGGGGATGGCAATTTTGTTTTATTTTGTGGCTGAATAAATTATTTTTATTTTTTATACCTCCTTTTGTTTCTCCTTTAGTAAATATGGTTAGGTGACTTTTGAAAAATGATGCGACCGGAGGAGTGTAGCTCAGAATAAATAGCTTCATTACGCTATAATGATTAATTTATTCGTTTTTAAATGCGATGGGTCAGAAATCAACCGATCAAACTGAAATGCTAACATAGTGCCGTTAAAAAAAAAAAAATGTTTTCCCAGATTAATCTGAGGAAGAATGTATTTTAGACAGAAAATATATATATTTTTAAAGTTTTGGTTTTGTTATGTTTTTTTGGTTTGAAGTACTTTTATTTTTGTTGCCTTTTTATTTAACTGAGGATAATATCCATGTTTTTAAAGAATTTGTGCCCCTGCCTGCACACTTCAATTTCAGTTATTTGCATAGGTGGAGTAGTTTGACACTAACAAAATAGTTCTACTTGATCTTCCGTTTCCCTTTTTAAGAGAAAGAGTTAAATTAAGTGATGTCATTCTAGAAAACAGAACAGACCGATCGCGCAGATCCTTCGGGAGGTGAATATACACGAGCTTTACACACTGAGTTTACACATGCTTCAACTGGAGGTCCCTCATTGGTGGGTTGTTCCATGTAGAGAAGAACACAGGCATGCTAATTGTTTTCAGGTCACCTGCGTGCCCGCCCTACAGTAGTTATAACGGCATGTTTGTTTACCGCGTTAACTGTTCAGAGTTTGAGTTAAGGTGTTTTTAAGAGTTGTCTGCTTTGTCAGTGACCTTGGCTGCTTGTCTTGCTGCACGCTTCATTGATCTTCGTCTTGGTCAGGTTGTTATTGTGAAGTACAATGTGTTCTTTAAGGACTTACCTGGTTAAATAGAGACAAATAGACGGAGAGGTCTTAAAGGGGCAATCAGCAGTTGCTACAGCCATTTTTGGACGGATAGATTCTATGTAGCCCTTGATTCTTGAAGAATATAACTGGTAAATGCCAGAATATAACTGGTAAATGCCTCATGAGTTTAGTTCAACTGTTTGAAACAACCATTGGAACCCAAAATTATAAGCTTGTTCAACATTTGTAAAACGAACACGATATTGCCCCAAAACATGGTTAAAACTAAGTTTTGATATCATGGATGGTCAATCCTTACACCCATAGCTCTATGAATTTGAGAGTGGTTACATTTCTCCAGCCCTATCCCTCAGCTTTTCACTTTACCAGGGGTGGGGGAGTCCCTTTTTTTGTAAAAAACAAAATGTGTCCTACTGCTGAATGCCGCTTTAAGTAAAAGTTATGTATTTGCTTGGTGTCTTATTTTATTTAACTACCTCGACCTGGTTTATAAAACGGCAGCGAGACAAGCTTTCACCAAATGGATGTACTCTGAATTTACTGCTCGGCTGGCTGGCTGACTGGCTGGCTGACTGGCTGGCTAGCTCAACTCTACTGTATGGGGCATGGTCCCCTGGTGCAACTCATTATTAGGAAGGTGTTGTTAATATTTGGTATAGTCCGTGTATAATCCTCCCTCCCTCTTTCCTTCTACCCCCCTCCCCTTTCTCCCCATTTAGCTCTCCCTCCCTCTGTTTTTATGGGGGGTGAGAGGGTTCACTCTCACCCAGTGATTTGTTTTTCTCACGCTGCGCGCACACACATACACACCAAGGTTTCCGTTATAAAAATTTGCCACCGGACAGGGAAGATTTTAATTTATTGGACTTTTACATTTTTTAAAATATATTTAATATATTTTTTACATATCCACCCACGCAGCCAGCACCATCAATAACCGAGGGATATTGGCCAAATGAGCCAAATTTACATGTCCTTTAACAGCCTGTATCAAATTACAAAAAACACTTCCTTGTGTTTCGATGTGCAGCATATGCACAACTTTATAACCTATTGTAAAAAAAAATAAAATAAAACCTTCCTAAAACGATTGTCTACTTCACGGTTCTGCTGTCATAGATTTTCAGCAGTAAATGTGTCAGGGTATTGGATGCATAAGGCCTATAGGCTTAGCGGTCCGCTGTACAATATTAATTATACAAAATATAACAAAAAATATCAATGAAGACAAGCTTAGGCCTAGCCCCCAGAGAGAGAACGATATGCTGGTGGAACGCTACAATAGAGAGAGACGTGTACAGAAGGAGGCTAATTTGTACATTTCCGATCAGAATATTTTTTTGAGGGTGTAAAGATGAGCATTTGTATTGTTTGATTTTATAGGAGTAGCTGGTAGGTGTAAAACATTCTTCCTCACCTCGAGTTCAACAATCCAGGCTGCATTGCATCTGGCTGTGATTGGGAGTCCCATAGGGCGGCGCACAATTGGCCCAGCGTCGTCCGGGTTTGGCCGGGGTAGGCAGTCATAGGAAGTAAGAATTTGTTCTTAACCGACTTGCCTAGTTAAAATAAATATAAACTGTCATAGTCAGTTGGTGCACCGGTGTGCACTGCCTTCACCACCATAGGCTCTGCAGTATAACAGGCTAATAGCACCAGTCTCCACGTCAACAGTGAAGAGGCGACTCCGGGATGCTGGCCTTCTAGGTAGAGTTGCAAAGAAAAAGCCATATCTCAGACTGGCAAATAAAAATAAAAGATTTAGAAGGGCAAAAGAACACAGGCACTGGACAGAGGAACTTTGCCTAGAAGGCCAGCATCCCGGAGTCGCCTCTTCACTGTTGACGTTGAGGCTGGTGTTTTGCGGGTACTATTTAATGAAGTTGCCAGTTGAGGACTTGTGAGGTATATGTTTCTCAAACTAGACACTCTAATGTACTCGTCCTCTTGCTCAGTTGTGCACCGGGGCCTCCCACTCCTCTTTCTATTCTGGTTAGAGCCAGTTTGCGCTGTTCTGTGAAGGGAGTAGACACAGCGTTGTACGAGATCTTCTGTTTCTTGGCAATTTCTCGCATGGAATAGCCTTCATTTCTAAGAACAAGAATAGACTGACGAGTTTCAGAAGATAGTTCTTTGTCTTTGGCCATTTTGAGCCTGTAATCGAACCCACAAATGCTTATGCTCCAGATACTCAACTAGTCCAAAGACCAGTTTTATTGCTTCTTTAATCAGAACAACAGTTTTCAGCTGTGCTAACAGAATTGCAAAAGGGTTTTCTAATGATCAATTAGCCTTTTAAAATGCTAAACTTGGATTAGTTAACACAACGTGCCATTGGAACACAGGAGTGATGGTTGCTGATAATGGGCCTCTGTACGCCTATGTAGATATTCCATTTAAAAAATCTGCCGTTTCCAGCTACAATAGTCATTTACAACATTAACAATGTCTACACTGTATTTCGGATCAATTTGATGTTATTTTAATGGACAAAAAATTTGCTTTTCTTTAAAAAAACAAGGACATTTCTAAGTGACGCCAAACTTTTGAACTCTAGTGTGTGTCATTCACAGTGCTTTTATTAAAAATAGACTACTGAGATGGTATTGAAGAAATAAGCTGTTTAATCTTTGTGATAAAAAATATTTAAATGCGCAACCTAATCCAGTGACTGTCAAGCATTTTGAGTAGACAATTATGCTGTTATTTTATTATTTATATTTTTACTGTGAAAATAAGGCTCCAGAATGTTTATATATATATATATATATATATATATATATATATATATATATATATATATATATATATATATATATATATATATATATATATAAACATTAATTTATTTATTATTTTGCCTGCATCTTTGTGTTATAATATCATAGGCTCATTTATTTGGACCACCCGAGGAAGTGGAAACTCCCATTAGCTAGATCACTAGCTCTAAATATAATACCCACTGCTAATAGCCATGTATTATTTTAACAGTACATTCAATGTCCCCAAAAACGTTGCAGTTGTAGCCTATCGCGAAATGAGGCCGATGCACATTACGTGCTATCTTAAAGCCATTTCAAATATCTTGTTTGTAAAATAGTTGCTTTTGATTTAAGGTTGAGAAATATAAAAGGTAAACCAACAAAAAACAGTGAACATCCTCTCACCGTCTCTGAATTGCACCCCCCCCCCCCCTCCCTAAGACAGGAGAGGGGCTTGCTAGACACAGCAGCGGGCCCCAGAGAAACAGATACAGGGGCAGGCAGCCCTTTTCATTACAGGAATCATGAGGCTAATGTACTTTTACTGATTTGACCAAATCATGGGTTTAGCTTCCTAAAAAGTAATGGGATGTTTTGAGTGAGGTGACTGAATGAATGTGCAACTCTCATCAATGCGACCAATAATATATATTTTTTAACTCGCACAGCCAAGTCAAAAGGGTTGCAAAATGCGACTAAATGGTCGCAGTCTGGAGCCCTGCCTTGTAGTCTTTTCACTATAGGCATCCTCTCTCTAACTTTCGTTTAACTTCAATGCTAACGGAAAACCTGACACACACACACAGTCTGCTCACATCTGCTAATCCCAGTCTGTATGTGGTGGGAAAGCCGGCTCTTTCATAGAGTTTAAAGGTGTGAACGCCATTGTTGTGCCACTTTTTCTCCTCTCTTTTGTTAGTCTCTCCAGCTGTCGTGATGCTTTAGTATGTACATTTGCACGTAATGAGGGAACGGACACTTACACACTGTGTGTGTGTGTGTTAAATGGTTGTCTACAGAGTGATTGGGCTGGGCAGCTACACTTTATTTGTCTTTAAATTAACAGGCTGAGATTTGTTTCTATGGTAATCCTGCTGCCTCGCTCTCGTTTCTATGGTAATCTTGCTGCCCTATGGTAATCCTGTTGCCTCTGTTGGTTTCTATGGTAATCCAGCGGCCTCTCTCTGTTGGCCATTTCCCCCTCTCCATGCTCTTCAGGGCCTAAAATCAACACCTGCCACCTGCCAAATGCGGGTAGATTTTGGCATTGGCTGCAGTATCTGTTTTTTTTATTACATTTTTTATTTAACCTTTATTTAACTAGGCAAGTCAGTTAATAACATTCTTATTTACAATGACGGCCTACCAAAAGGCAAAGGCCTCCTGCGGAGACAGAGGCCTGGGATAAAAAAAATATATATATAAAAAAAAATACAGTATAAATATAGGACAAAACACACATCACAACAAGAGAGACAACACTACGTAAAGAGACCTAAGACGACATGGTAGCAGTACAAAACATGGTACAAACATTATTGGGTACAGACAACAGCACAAAGGGCAAGAAGGCAGAGACAACAATACATCATGCAAAGCAGCCACAACTGTCAGTAAGAGTGTCCATGATTGAGTCTTTAAATAAGAGATGGAGATAAAACTGTCCAGTTGAGTGTTTGTTGCAGCTCGTTCCAGTCGCTAGCTGCAGCGAACTGAAAAGAGGAGCGACTCATTGATGTGTGTGCTTTGAGGACTTTTAACAGAATGTGATAGGCAGAACGGGTGTTGTATGTGGAGGATGAGGGCTGCAGTAGATATCTCAGATAGGGGGGAGTGAGGCCTAAGAGGGTTTTATAAATAAGCATCAACCAGTGGGTCTTGCGACGGGTATACAGAGATGACCTGTTTACAGAGGAGTATAGAGTGCAGTGATGTGTCCTATAAGGAGCATTGGTGGCAAATCTGATGGCCGAATGGTAAAGAACATCTAGCCGCTCGAGATCACCCTTCTCTGTAATCTAGGATGGTCATCTGTATCAGGGTTAGTTTGGCAGCTGGGGTGAAAGAGGAGTGAATACAATAGAGGAAACCAAGTCTAGGTTTAACTTTAGCCTGCAGCTTTGATATGTGCTGAGAGAAGGACAGTGTACCGTCTAGCCATACTCCCAAGTACTTGTATGAGGTGACTCCCTCAAGCTCTAAACCCTCAGAGGTACTAATCACACCTGTGGGGAGAGGGGCATTCTTCTTACCAAACCACATGACCTTTGTTTTGGAGGTGTTTAGAACAAGGTTAAGGATAGAGAAAGCTTGTTGGACACTAAGAAAGCTTTGTTGTAGAGTATTTAACACAAAATACGGGGAGGGGCCAGCTGAGTATACGACTATCTGCATATAAATGGTTGAGACCTTCCTACTGCCTGAATTATGTTGTTGTAAATTGAGAACAGCGTGGGGCCTAGGATTGAGCCTTGTGGTACTCCCTTGTTAACAGGCAGTGGCTGAGACAGCAGACTTTCTGACTTTTCAAGTTATTTTGTGCCGTTTTGTTTCATAGCTGATAAATTAATCGCACACTTTGTGTGAAAAGAACAACAAAAAAATCATTTTTAGCCTATTCCACCTTGCGCTACTACACTGCCTGGCTGGGGGCTGTGCGCATGTGAAGCGCTACGCACAGGCATGAAGTTGGTCTAGTTTACTTGAAATTAAACTCTACTGAAGTGATTTTGTCAAAGTTTTTCTTTGCAATTTACATTGTTTTGTTTACATGATAGAAGCACTTCCTATGTTTGAGTTTCAACTGCTAGGGAAGAGAAGACAACTAGTCAGACTCAATCTCACAGGTACAAACATGACTCCAGTCGTGCTACCACGGTAACCTCCCGCCCTTAAAGGCGCAGGTGAACAATTTTCTTGTAAAATATCCGTCTCAAAAAATACATAAATTTTCTTGCAGTTTACGCAGATTTTTTTGTGTGCGTGTTTCCGTGAAAAAAAAAAAGCTAGTCTTTTTGGGCCCCCCATCAGTTTGTATACCTTTTTGTTGGCTCAATGCTTTGAATGTGCAAATGTGTTCTGTGCTTATTATATCTTGCATGCTCACGGATATCCTTTATGCTCACAGAACTCCTGTATGGGGGAAAAAACCAACGAGTGCCCATTTTGAAAATATTTCACAATTAATTTAGAACCCAGAGGACAACAAACACATATTACTGCAGCCATGCCTGAATATAACACGTTATTTTGCAGATCGGATTTGCTACCAACTAAATACATATGAAACTACATTCTTCTATTCTCTCGATGTCATGGCCGTCGATGCCCCCTTGTGTTGGCGTAATGCCCCCTAAAAGATCCATGCCCTGCAGCTAAAGTGCCGTTGTGCTCTTGGGTTGAATATAATAATTATAATTCCCTTCTCCCGGCTGCCAATCGGTGTGCTCCGAAGCACCTCTCACTCACATGGCTCGCTCAGATATCTCCATTTTGTTTTTTATTAGCCAATGTCAAGTCACGGGATCGGGATTGTACTCACAGGTACAATGTGCAGCTCTGAAGTACAAGTGAAGACAGACACATCGGGGATGCAATGGCACACGTTATAACTGTCCACATGTACTTTTCCTCAGCCGACAAGCTGAGCAATGAACAGCAAAAGCACTAGTCTAGCTACTATCCCTCATTAGTACCAAAGTTGACCTATTTCTAATGGTCAGCGTGTCCTTTTTTTTGTTTGAGAAATAAATATTCCAAACACTCTGGTACAGTTGTGGGATGATAGATCCCAAATGAATACAATCACTGTACATGAAATAAAACAACTTTTAAAATGCACTGAGGCTCATGCAACAGATCAGAACGTTGATAAACAGAAGCGCACATGGCAGTAGGCTATACATGCAAATGTTCCAAGATGCAATTAGCGGGGAAAACACTTCTCCAAAAGCGCACCACAAATGTGAGCAGTTTCATGTGACCGAGATGGAAAATATCCTTTTAGAAATGTAGAGAGGGGAGATCTAAAGATGCAACAACTATCATGGGTTGATAATATGACTAGGATTGTGTCTTTGGCTGCTGGACAACAAACATTTATTTATTTATTTAACATGAGCGTAATAGGTTACAGGTTTCAATGGCAAATGAGGAAGTGTTTAAAATAATTCCCTCAGCATTCCTATGGTTGGAATTTGGATATGTTTCTTTGAAATAAGGTAAGACATGCCTCATAAAATGGAGGGGGGGGGAGAAAAAAAAATCCAGGTTTTAAACAATTACGTTTGTGGTTAAATGGTTTCAAAATGCTGACTGCCTCTGCTCAGATTGTAAGGTGGATGATGTTCTGGTGCGCGACAGGCCTTTCTCTGCTATCAGAACGAAGTGTCTCAAGTACATCGAACATAGGCGTTTTTAGATGTTTACTAATTATCCTACATTATATTAGTCAAACATGTCGGGCATTTAATTCAAAAGTCTCATTAAAGTTTGGCTACATTTTCTGGTGCGGACATTAAAGGCTTGTAGCCTATACACTAGGCTATCACCTACACTTTGACATACAGCCTAATTATGTACATTTACGTACACTTAAGTTTTTCTTAATAGAATAGCTAGTGTTTTTTGGGGGGTTTTCAAATACATTTTATTGCCTATTTTGGGTAATGGTCTTCGTGCCCTAGCAGATGGCCTTTGGTGCCCTGGCAGATGGCTTTGGTGCCCTGGCAGATGGCCTTTGGTGCCCTGGCAGATGGCCTTTGGTGCCCTGGCAGATGGCCTTTGGTGCCCTGGCAGATGGCCTTTGGTGCCCTGGCAGATTGGACCTTTGGTGCCCTGGCAGATTGGCCTTTGGTGCCCTGGCAGATGGCCTTTGGTGCCCTGGCAGATGGCCCTTGGTGCCCTGGCAGATGGTCCTTGGTGCCCTGGCAGATGGTCCTTGGTGCCCTGGCAGATGGCCCTTGGTGCCCTGGCAGATGGCCCTTGGTGCCCTGGCAGATTGGGCACCTTTTTGAAGGACAAATGGCCTTGCCCCTAAATCACTCAATTCCAGGCCTGCTAGAGTGGAAAAGACAGTTTTAAAGTACAAATAGGAAAAACACGTTTACAGAAGTGTTGAATTTTCCCCAATGTGGGGAGGGGGTGGAGGGAGGAGAGGGAGGAGAGGGAGGGATGAGAGGAGTGGGGGATGGAGGAGAGTTTGGGAAGAGGTGGGAGGGATGGGGAGGAGGGAGTGGGTGATGGAGGAGAGGGGGGATTGGGAGGTAGGAGGGGAGAGAGTGATGGATGGAGGGAGAGTGGGATGGAGGAGAGAGGGAGGAGGGGCCAGCTGGGTGGGGCTTATTTGGCAAGGTGGTCTGTGGGCAGACTGAGGCTTTCCATCAGCAGGCAGTCTGACCTGGTGGTCTACAGCACAGACAAGTACCCCATTAAAGTCACCTGGCTGTTTTCCTTTCCCTCTCTCTCTCCGTCTCCCTCCGTCTCTCTCCCTCCGTCTCTCTCGCTCCGTCTCTCTCGCTCTCTCCCTCCGTCTCGCTCGCTCTCTCCAGTGAGAGTGCTCTCCCTTGTACACAGCCATCTCATTTCAAGGCTGTAAGAACCTGTATTATTGTCTTCTCTGTTAACTCAACAAAGAGAGGAACAGACGGGTAGTCCGTGGGACAGGGCCAGACGGGTAGTCCGTGGGACAGGGCCAGGCGGGTAGTCCGTGGGACAGGGCCAG
>NC_036856.1:41738386-41746657 GCF_002910315.2 Salvelinus sp. IW2-2015 | reverse complement strand
GCCGGAGGTAGTGGGTGGACAGGCAGGCGGGTAGTTCCGTGGGACAGGGCCAGGCGGGTAGGCCGTGGGACAGGCCAGGCGGGTAGTGGAGTAAAGGGACAGGCCAGGCGGGTAGTCCGTGGGAAGGGCCAGGCGGTAGTGCCGTGGGACAGGGCCCAGGACGGCAGTAGTCCGTGGGACAGGCCAGGGCGGGTAGTCGTGGGACAGGGCCAGACGGGTAGTCCGTGGACAGGGCCAGACGGGTAGTCCGTAGGGACAGGGCCAGACGGAGTCCGTGGACAGGGCCAGACGGTAGTCCGTGGGACAGCCAGACGGTAGTCCGTGGGACGGCCAGACGGTAGTGGGGGACACAGGCCAGACGGGTAGTGGGTGGGACAGGGCCAGACGGGTAGCCGTGGGACAGGGCCAGACGGGTAGTCCGTGGACAGGGCCAGACGGGTAGTGGGGTGAGGAGCCAACGGGTAGTCCGTGGGACAGGGCCAGACGGGTAGTTCCGGTGACAGGGCCACACGGGTAGTCCGTGGGACAGGGCACACGGGTGTCCGTGGGACAGGCCAGACGGGTAGTCCGTGGGACACGGGCCAGACGGGTAGTCGTGGACAGGCGACGGTAGTGGGTGGGACAGGGCCAGACGGGTAGTGTGGGACAGGCCAGACGGGCCGTAATTCGTGGGGGACAGGCCAGACGGGTTAGTCGTGGGACAGGGCAGACGGGTAGTCCGTGGACAGGGCCAGAACGGGTAGTCCGTGGGACAGGGCCAGACGGTAGTCGTGACAGGCAGACGGGTAGTCCGATGGGACAGGCCAGACGGGTAGTCCGTGGGACAGGGCCAGACGGGTAGTGGGTGGGACGGGCCAGACGGGAGTCCGTGGGACAGGCCAGACGGGTAGTCCGTGGGACAGGGCAGACGGGTAGGTCCGTGGACAGGGCCAGACGGGTAGTCCATGCGGACAGCGGCCAACGGGTAGTCCGTGGGACAGGCAAGACCGGCGTAGTCGTGGGACAGGAGCCAGACGGGTAGTCCGTGGGACAGGGCCAGACGGGTAGTCCGTGGGACAGGGCCAGACGGGTAGTCCGTGGACAGGGCCAGACGGGAGGTGGGGGCCAGACGGTAGTGGGTGGACAGGGCCAGACGGGTAGTGGGGGGACAGGCCAGACGGGTAGTGGTGGGACAGGCCAGACGGTCAGTCGTGGGACAGGCCAGACGGGTAGTCCGTGGGACAGGGCCAGACGGGTAGTGCGGTGGACAGGGCCAGACGGGTAGTCGGGGACAGGGCCAGACGGGTAAGCCGTGGGACACGGGCCAGAACGGGTAGTCCGATGGGACAAAGGCCAGACGGTTGTTGAGCTTACTAGACTAGTGCCGTTGTTGAGCTTACTAGACTAGTGCTGTTGTTGAGCTCTGCTCAGCCACTCTGTTAGCTGCTATTGTTCCTGCACTTAGTGTTCATCTCTCTGTTGACGGTCTTCCCTCCTTCGTTCCATCTCTCCTTCCAGAGGGTTTAATAGGAGCTTCTAAGGACATCAACAGCATCGCTCGCCCCTGTCATCAGAGGAACGCTTTTGTTTCAGAAAGTCCTTTCTAGATACCTTTCTCTCCTGATTGATGGCGTATTGTACACATGGCGGCTAGTTCTATTGGCAGGATCTTCCCAAGGTTTTGGCAGGAAGTTGAAAGAGGTGGCTAAATGGTTTAGATAGCGATACCCATCTGTTTGTGGCTGGGCTGGGAGAGCGGGTGTCGTACCACTAGTACCAGCAGCATACCTCTGGTTTGTGGCTGGGCTGGGAGAGCGGGTGTCGTACCACTAGTAGCAGAACCGAGGTATGCTGCGGTACTATGGTACGACACCGTCTCCCAGCAGCACAAACCAGAGGTATGCTGCGTATAGTGGTACGACACCTCTCCGCAGCCAGCCACAAACAGAGGTATGCTGCTGGTACTAGTGGTACGAACACCGCTCTCCCAGCCCAGCCAGAAACAGCGGTATGCTGCTGGTACTAGTGGTGAGAGACACCCACTCTCGCCTCAGGCAGAAACCAGAGGTATCTGCTGGTATGTGGTAGCGAACCATCTTCCCAGCCCAGCCACAAGAACGCAGAGGGTATGTGCTGGTACTAGTGGTACGAACCCGTCTCCCAGCCCAGCCACAACCAGAGTAGCTGTGGTACTAAGTGGTACGACACCCGCTTCCTCCCGCCCAGCCACAAACAGATGGTATTCGTCATTAAAACATTTAGCCACCTCTTTCAACTTCCGCAAACCTTGGAGATCCGCATAGAAAGTGCATGTGTAAAATAGCATAATCAGAGAGAAGGTATCTAAGGACTTTCTGGAAACAAAAGCGTTTCTCTGATGAAGGGGCGGAGCGATCTGTTGATGTCTTAGAACTCTTTAAACCTCTGGAGAGAGATGGAACGAAGGAGGGAAGAACCGTCAAAAGAGGAGATGAACATAAGTCAGGAACATAGTTAGTAACAGAGGTGGCTGAGCCAAGGCTCAACACAGCACTAGTCTAGTAGCTCAACAAGGCACTAGCTAGTAAGCTCAACAACGCACTAGTCTAGTAAGCTAACAACGGCAACTAGTCTAGGTAAGCTCAACAACGGACTAGTCTAATAAGTCTACACGGGCACTAGTCAGTAAGCTTCAACAATCTGGCACTAGTCTAGTAAGGCTCAACAACGGAACTAGTCCTAGTAAGTCAATCAACGGCACTTAGTCTAGTAAGCCAAAACGGTACTAGTCTAGTAAAGCTCAACAGCACTAAGTCTAGTAAGCTACACTAACGGCACTAGTTATGTAAGCCAAAACGGACTAGTCTAGTAGCTAACAACGGCACTAGTCTGTAGCTCAACAACGCAACTAGTTCTAGTAAGCTCAACAGCGGCAATAGTCTAGTAAGTAACAACCGGCAACTAGTCTAGTATAGCTCCACAGGCAACTAGTCTAGTAATTAAAACGGCGGACTAGTGGCAGTAAGCTACAACGGACTAGTTAGTAAGCCTTTCCAAAACGGCAAAACTAGTTAGTAAAGGCCAACACGGCACTGTCTAGTAGCCAACAACGTACTAGTTGAGTAGGCTCAACAACGGCACTAGCTATAAGCTCAACAACGGACACTAGTCTCGTAAGCCAACAACGGCATAGTTAGTAACTCAACACAGTATAGTCTAGTAAGCTCAACACAGTACTAGTCTAGTAAAACTCAACAACAGTAACTAGTCTAGTTAAAGCTCAACAACAGTAACTAGTCTAGTAATGCTCAACACGGCACTGTCTAGTGAAACTCAACAACGGCACTAGTCTCGTAAGCTCATAACGTAACTAGTCTGTAAGCTCAACAACAGTATAGTCTAGTAAGCTCAACAACAGTATGTCTAGTTAAGCTAACAACGCACTAGTTAGTAAAGTCACTGGCACTAGTCTGTCAGCTCAACACAGCATAGTCTAGTAAGCTCAACACAGTACTAGTCTAGTAAGCTCAAAACAGCAACTAGTCTAAGTAAGCTCAGACAACGGCACTAGTTAGTAGCCACACGCACTAGGCTAGTAAGCTCAACAAACTGGCATAGTCTAGTAAGAACAACGGAACTAGTTAGTAAGGCTCAACCAGACGTAGTCTAGTAAACTCAACAACAGACTAGTTAGTAAGACCAACACGGGCACGAGTCTAGTATAGCTAAATGTCGGCATAGTCTAGTAGCTCAACAACACACAGTTAGTAGCCAACAAACGGCACTAGTCTAGTAAGCTCAACAAAGTAATAGTTAGTAAACGTCAACAAAGACTAGGTCTAGTAGGCCACCAACAGCACTAGTTGTAATGTCAACAACGCACTAGTCTTAGTAAGCTTTCAACAAGCACTAGTCTAGTAAGGCTCAACAGCAGACTAGTCTAGTAAGCTCAACAGCGGCATCTCGTCAGTAAGCTACAAGGCTAGTCTAGTAAGCTACAAGGCACTAGTCTGTAAGCTCAAAACGGCATCTAGTCTAGTAAGCTAACAACAGCACTAGTTAGTAAGCTCAACAGCAGAATAGTGCAAGTAAGCTCAACACAGCAACTAGTCCAGTAAGCTCAGCAACAGCATATCTATAAACTCAACAGAGACTAGTCCTAGTAAGCTAACGCAGACTAGTCTAGTAAAGCTCACAACCGCATAAGTAAGCTCAACCAGAGCACTAGTGCTCAACAGACACTAGTCTAGTCAGCTAACAGCAGCACTAGTCCTAGTAAGTCACAGCAGCACTAGTCTGTAAGCTCAACAGCAGCACTGGTCCTAGTAAGCGCAACAACGGCACTGTCATAGTAAGCTCACAACGGGAACACGTCTAGTACTCACACAGCAGCTAGTTAGTAAGCTCAACAGCATGCACTAGTCAGTAAGCTAACAAGCACTAGTCATACTCAACAACAGCCCGTCTAGGTAAACTCAAAGCAGCACTAGTCTAGTAAGGCTCAACAGCAGCACTAGTCTGTCCGCTCAACAACAGATAGTAAGCTCAAAAAGGACTAGTAAGCTACAGCAGCACTAGGTCTAGTAAGCTACAGAAGCACTAGTTAGTAAGCTCAACAGAGACTAGTTCGTAAGTCAACACAGACTGGTTAGTAAGCTCAAACACAGCATATCTAGTAAGTAACAGCAGCACTAGTCTAGTAGCTCCAGAGCACTCGTCTATAAGCTAACAGCACAGTCTAGTAAGCTCAACAACAACATAGTTCTAGTAAGCTCAACAACACATAGTCTAGTAAGCTCACAACAGCACTGTCTAGTAAGCTCAACAACAGCACAGTCTAGTAAGCTCAACTAAAGACTAGTCTAGTAAGTACAGCAGCACTAGTCTAGTAAACAAGCAGAGCAGCACTCGTCTAGGAAGCTCAACAGCAGCACTGGTTCGTAGTAAGCTCAACAACAGATAGTTAGTAAGCTCAAACAACAGCATAGTCTATACGCTCAAACATACAGCACTAGTTAGTAAGCTACAAACAGCACTAGTTCTATAGCTCACAACAGCACTTAGTCTAGAGCTCAACAGCAGAGCTAGTCTAGTAGCCTCACAGCATCATGGTCTAGTAAGCTCAACAGCACACTAGTCAGTAAGCTCAACAGAGCATCGTTATAAGTAACAGAGCACTATCTAGTAGCTCACAACAGCATTAGTAAAGCTCAAAAAGCACTAGTCAGAGTCACAGCATCAGCTGGTAGTAAGCGCAACAGAGCACTAGTCTAGTCAGCTCACTAGCATACTGGTGCTAGTAAGTCCCAGAGCACTAGTCTAGTAAGCTCAACAGCAGCACTAGTCCGTAAGCTCACAGCAGCATAGTCTAGTAAGCTCAACAGTCAGCACTAGTCTAGTAAGCTCACAGCACTAGTAAGCTCAACGTTTAGTATAGTCTAGTAAGCTCAACAACAGTACTAGTCTAGTAAGCTCATACACAGTACAGTCTAGTAAGCTCAACAAAGTACTAGTCTAGTAAACTCAAAACAGTCTTAGTCTAGTAAGCTCAACAACAGTACTAGTCTAGTAAGCTCAACAACAGTATAGTCTAGTAAGCTCACAAGATAAGAGGAACAGACGCAGGTACTGGCATGACACTCAATGAGCCGGAAGACAGTTCATGAGCCGGAAGACAGTTCATGAGCGGACCACAGTTTCATGACGGACACAAACGGATCATTATGCACTGGTGTCAATTGGCCAGGTAATCCAACTGTTGACAGGAAATGACTGACTTGTTGACAGGAATGACTGCTGTTTGACAGGAAATGACTGACTGTTGACAGGAAAGAGAGTTTCATTCAAGCCAGGTGGGTGTATCAGTGAAGTATTCCCGACCGGGAGCGCGTTGTTATCAGATTTGGATGAGGGGTGGCATTCCATGGTAGATAAGTGATGTGGTTACCCCGCGGGGTAATCCAACTCACAGAGGGAGTTACAGTTGCAAGTGAGATTAACCGGCCGGATCAAACTGCAGTGCGTTTTTGTCTCCACACTAATACCGTTGGCCCTGTCCACGGTTACTACCGTCTGGCCTGTCCACGGATACGTCTGGCCTGTCCACGGACTACCGTCTGGCCCTGTCCACGGACTACCGTTCTGGCCCTGTCCACGGACTAGCCCGTCTGGCCTGTCCAGACTACCGTCTGGCTTCACGGACTACCCGTCGGCCTGTCCACCCTAATCTACCCGTCTGGCCTGGTCCAGCCACTACCGTCTGGCCGCTGTCAGGACTATACCGTTGGGCGTCGCCCGGACTACCCGTCTGCTGTCACACACTCGTTGGCCGTCACACTAACCCGTCTGGCCTGTCCAACCACTATCCGTCTGGCCTGTCCCACGGACGTACCGTCTGGCTGTCCAGGGACTTACGTCGGCCCTTCCACGGACTACGTGGCCTGTCCACGACTACCGTCTTGGCCCTGTCCACGGACTACCCGTCTTGCCTGTCCCGGCTACCGTGTGGCCCTGTCCTTGGACTACCCGTTGGCCTGTCCCACGTAACCGTCTGGCCTGTCCACAGAAAGACTACCGTCTGGCCTGTCAGGACTACCCGTTGGCTGTCCACCCACTACCGTACTGGCGCTGTCCCACGGGACTATCGTCTGGCCCTGTCCACGGACTACCGTCTGGCCCTGTCCACGGACTACCGTCTGGCCTGTTCACAGGACTACCGTTGGCCTCGGTCACGGCATACGTCTGGCCTGTCGCCACGGACTACCGTCTGGCCTGTCCACCACTACCGTTTGGCTGTCCACCCACTAACCCGTCTGGCCTGTCCACCCCTACCCCGTCTGGCCCTGTCCACGGACTACCCGTCTGGCTGTCCCACGGCTCCGTCTGGCTGTCTCGACTACGTGTGGCCTGTCACGGACTACCGTGTGGCCTGTCCACGGATACCCGTCTGGCCTGTCCACGGACTACCCGTCTGGCCTTGTCCCCTCCACTACCCGTTGGCCCTGTCCCACGGACTACCGTGGCCCTGTCACGGATGACCTCTGGCCTGTCCACCACTACACAAGTCAATCGGAATAGTCACCCCACTATCCCGTCTGGCTGTAGGACTACCCGTTGGCCTGTCACGGCTACCCGTCTGGCCCTGTCCACGGATACCCGTCTGGCCTGTCTCCCGGACTACCGTCCTGGCCTGTTACGGATACCGTCTGGCCTGTCCCACGCACGGATTTCTAACCCGTGGCTGTCCACCCTACGCTGGCCTGTCCAGGCGGACTAGCCGCCTGGCCTTGTCCAGGACTACCGTTGGCCTGTCCCACACTACGCCGCTGGCCTGTCCACGGACTACCGCTGGCGTCCACGGATAACCGCGGCCCTGTCCACCATCCCGCTGGCCTGTCCCACGGACTATCCGCCTGGCCTGTCCACGGACTTACTCGCTGGCCTTGCACGGCTACGCTGGCCCTGTCCGGACTAACGCGATGGCCCTGTCACGGACTACCGCCTGGCCTGTCCACGGACTAACCGTTGGCCCTGTCCACGGACTACCGTCTGGTTTTCTCTTTGTTGAGTTAACAGAAGAAGACAAAATACAGGTTTACAGCTTGAATGAGCATGGCTGTGTACAAGGAGAGCACTCTCACTGGAGAGAGCGAGGAGACGGAGGGAGAGAGCGAGAGAGACGAGCGAGAGAGGAAGGGAGAGAGCGGAGGGAGACGGAGAGAGAGAGGGAAAGGAAAACGCCAGGTGACTTTAATGGGGTCTTGTCTGTGCTGTAGACACCCGGTCAAGACTGCGCTGCTGATGGAAAGCCTCAAGTCTGGCTCACAGACCACCTGCAAATAAAGCCACCCAGCTGTCCCTCCTCCTCTTCTCATCCACTTCCTCCATCCATACTCTCTCCTCTACACCCAAGTCCCCTCTGCTATACCCCTCCGCTTCATCCTCCCCTTCCCAAACTCTCTCCATCCCCCTCTCTCATCTCCTTCCTCCCTTCCTCCTCCCCTCCCAATGGGGAAAATTCCACATTCTGTAACGTGTTTTCTATTTGTACTTTTAAAACTGTCTTTTCAGTGCTACAGGCTGGAATGAGTGCATTTAGGGGCAGGCCATTGTCGCTTCAAAAGGTGCCAATCTGCAGGGACCAGGGCCATTGCCAGGGCACCAAGGGCTCTGCAGGGCCAAGGACATCTGCCGGAAAGGACATCTGCCAGGCGCACAAGGGCCATCTGCCGGGACCAAGCAATCTGCCAGGGCGACCAAAGGCATCTGCAGGGCAACAAGGGCATCTGCCGGGACCAAAAGGCCATCTGCAGG
>NC_036856.1:41736513-41738361 GCF_002910315.2 Salvelinus sp. IW2-2015 | reverse complement strand
TGGCTGGGCTGGGAGAGCGGGTGTCGTACCACTAGTACCAGCAGCATACCTCTGGTTTGTGGCTGGGCTGGGAGAGCGGGTGTCGTACCACTAGTACCAGCAGCATACCTCTGGTTTGTGGGGGTGACTGTGTACCTGGGCCCAGCTGCTTGGTGGCTGAATTGGTGGAAAATCGTCCCTGTGTTTCTCTGGTCATTCGTTCTTGTTGAGGCCACTTGTTGCTTCTCGTCCGGGTTTAAGTTAGAAGAGGGGAAAAAGGAGCATCACATGTTTTCTGTTTTTAAAGTTACCCTCTGTGTGCATCTGTCTTCTAACACAGGGCAATATTTTAGGCCAGTCCCAGTCTGTTGTTCATTACCTGCTCCCGTTTCATACTCTTTTTCTGTGTCCAAACTCTCCTGCTATTTGAGGAATGCCGTTTCCTGGAGTTCTTTATTTTTGATTTGATTGGAGCAGCACCTGGTTTTGTGTCCGGCTTCCAGATGGCGGCTTTTTTTCTTCTCCGCAGAATTGAGGAGATATTTTTCTGGTTGGATCTGGACCTTACATTTACATTTTACATTTAAGTCATTTAGCAGACGCTCTTATCCAGAGCGACTTACAAATTGGTGCATTCACCTTATGATATCCAGTGGAAAAATGTAAATGTAAGGTCCAGATCCAACCAGAAAAATATCTCCTCAATTCTGCGGAGAAGAAAAAAAGCCGCCATCTGGAAGCCGGACACAAAACCAGGTGCTGCTCCAATCAAATCAAAAATAAAGAACTCAGGAAACGGCATTCCTCAAATAGCAGGAGGTTTGGACACAGAAAAAGAGTATGAAACGGGAGCAGGTAATGAAACAACAGACTGGGACTGGCCTAAAATATTGCCCTGTGTTAGAAAGACAGATGCACAAGAGGGTAACTTTAAAAACAGAAAACATGTGATGCTCCTTTTCCCCTCTTCTAACTTAAACCCGGACGAAGAAGCACAAGTGGCCTCAACAAGAACGAATGACCAGAGAAACACAGGGACGATTTTTCCACCAATTCAGCCACCAAGCAGCTGGGCCCAGGTACACAGTCACCCCCACAAACCAGAGGTATGCTGCTGGTACTAGTGGTACGACACCCGCTCTCCAGCCCAGCCACAAACCAGAGGTATGCTGCTGGTACTAGTGGTACGACACCCGCTCTCCCAGCCCAGCCAGAAACCAGAGGTATGCTGCTGGTACTAGTGGTACGACACCCGCTCTCCCCGCCCAGCCACAAACCAGAGGTATGCTGCTGGTACTATGTGGTAGACACCCCATCTCCCAGCCCAGCCACAAACCAGAGGTATGCTGCTGGTACTAGTGGTACGACACCCGTCTCCCAGCCCAGCCAGAAACCAAGGTATGCTGCTGGTACTAGTGGTACGACCCCACTCTCCCAGCCCAGCAGAAACCAGAGGTATGCTGCTGGTACTAGTGGTACGCGACACCCACTCTCCCAGCCCAGCCACAAACCAGAGGTATGCTGCTGGTACTAGTGGTACGACACCCGCTCTCCCAGCCCAGCCACAAACCAGAGGTATGCTGCTGGTACTAGTGGTACGACACCCGCTTCCCAGCCCAGCCACAAACAGATGGGTATCGCTATCTAAACCATTTAGCCACCTCTTTCAACTTCCTGCCAAAACCTTGGGGATCCTGCCAATAGAACTAGCGCCATGTGTACAATACGCCATCAATCAGGAGAGAAAGGTATCTAGAAAGGACTTTCTGAAACAAAAGCGTTCCTCTGATGACAGGGGCGAGCGATGCTGTTGATGTCCTTAGAAGCTCCTATTAAACCCTCTGGAAGGAGAGATGGAACGAAGGAGGG
>NC_036856.1:41720437-41732558 GCF_002910315.2 Salvelinus sp. IW2-2015 | reverse complement strand
ACATTTAAGTCATTTAGCAGACGCTCTTATCCAGAGCGACTTACAAATTGGTGCATTCACCTTATGATATCCAGTGGAACAACCACTTTACAATAGTGCATCTAACTCTTTTAAGGGGGGGGGTTAGAAGGATTACTTTATCCTATCCTAGGTATTCCTTAAAGAGGTGGGGTTTCAGGTGTCTCCGGAAGGTGGTGATTGACTCCGCTGACCTGGCGTCGTGAGGGAGTTTGTTCCACAATTGGGGTGTCAGAGCAGCGAACAGTTTTGACTGGGCTTGTTGTACTAAAATCAGTACTGCATTAATCCTTCGCTGCATGCTGAAGAGACAGCTGAGAATACTGTCTGTTACTGTGTGAGTTGTCAAAAGGAACTAAGGAATTATCCCAAAGGCTTTTGCCTCCAGAATACCTCAAAGACCTGGACAGACAGAAAGACCTCTTTTCTTCGAGCATCATCGGGTTCAGGGAAGGTCACCCCTGGAGAGGTGAAATCGGCTGCCTCTCTATGTAAAATAATCCTGCTGCCTCGCTCTGTTGGTTTCTATGGTAATCCTGCTGCCTCTGTCCTGTTCCCCACCTCAATATCTAACTGTTGTTTCCCTCTGTGTGCTTACCTCTCTCATCTGGGAGCCTGGCTTCCTTATCTTCCTTTGCTATTGGAGGGCCAGGCAGCGGTGTCTGGGAGGGCCAGGCAGCGGTGTCTGGGAGGGCCAGGCAGCGGTGTCTGGGAGGGCCAGGCAGAGGTGTCTGGGAGGGCCAGGCAGCGGTGTCTGGGAGGGCCAGGCAGCGGTGTCTGGGAGGGCCAGGCAGAGGTGTCTGGGAGGGCCAGGCAGAGACAAAATCACCACTGTGATTTTAATTGAACCCTTATCTTGGCCGCCCATCTGACATTATGGCCCTTTATTAGTGCTGGAGTCTGCCGTGCTTCAGCACACAGCCTGTACAGTAACCAGACGCGCTCGCGCTCCTTTTCAATGGGAGTGAGGCTGAAGCCATCACCATTACACGACAACAGCCAGCCTGCCAGGGACGCTAAAGATGGAACACGATTTGAATATTGCACTATGCAATTTGTTTGTCTGCCTTTTTCCCCCCTAGTGTATCTGTTAGCTTGTTTGCTAGATCGCCATTTTAGTTTTAAGCAGCGTACTCCTTACTGTAGGGCAAGTCGATGCAACAGTTGTCCTGTTTTTCCTGTGTGTGTTCCTATTTATACGACAGTTGGTTCCTACTGTCTGCAGCTTGTCCCTTGTCTTTCTGCGTGTTATTTTGATCCCTTGGTTGATTTGAAATGCCTCACATGTAATTACTCTGGGTAAATTTTTACATTTTAAAAGCCACGTCTTGGCGTTCACTGGTCCACTGCAATATGCTTCTGTTTTTTCCCCCCCAACGCCAAACCAACCGCTGGTGGGCGTGGGCAAAGAGCTCTATTTTTCAAGTCATCTGACCATAGCACCAGCCTGGAGTTTGCTAAATGGCATTTGGTGCTTGGATAGGAAGCGGCGCTATGGTCAGATGACATGAACATAGAGCTCTTTGGCCACACGCATACCAACGGTTGGTTTGGCATCGAAAAACAGAAGCATATGCAGAAAATAACCTCGTACCTACAGTAAAATATGGTTGTAGATCTTTGACGTTATGAGACTATTTTTCTTCCACTGGTCCTGGGCCCCTTGTGAAGGTCAATGGCACCATGAACTCTACCAAGTACCCGGACATTTCTGGCAAATACCTGGTTGCCTCTGGCAGGAAGTTGAAACTTTGGATGCAATTGGATCTTCCAGCAAGACAAGAACTGCAAGCACACATCAAAGTCTACAAAGAAATAAAATCTACATTTTGCATTGTCCATCTGTCTCCGGACTTGAAGCCATTGGAAACCTGTGGTTTGAAGGGAACCCCCCCCAGCCCTTCAATTAGGTTGTGTGTGTGTGTGTGTGTGCTTATGTAACAGCAGGCTATAGGGACTTCCATTCATGCATGTGATCACCAACCGTCCTGCAGCCCTTACTTCAGCCCTACCGGGGCTCGGCTTACAGAAGAGATCTCCTCTCTCTCTGGACTTTCCCAACTTTCCTAATGCTGGTTGGTTGGAGGTTGTCATTGTTTTAAAGTGACAGTTCGCCCTTCAGCTGCCTCACCGCAAAACGTTCTAAACTTCCTCTCTTCCCTCGCTTCCCTCTCTCCACCCCCCCCCCCCCCCCCCACCCCCCCGGCCTGTCAGGTTAAAAACAAGACACATTTTGTGTTGGTCAATCAGTCTCGGCAGAGCAGATCAGCGGTCATGTTCCTCTCGGGACTCCGTAACAAGTAGCCTATAACTTACAGTGACAGGAAGTAGGCTGTGTTTACCATCAGTCATCTTTAGGAACAGCGTTGTCAATAGTCAGACAAACAACTTTTTTTCTTCTCTGTCATTTCTTTTCAAATGTTTACTGTTTTTAGTCCTTGTGTTTCATTCAGTAGTTGAAGTAACTGTTACTGTTTTTAGTCCTTGTGTTTCATTCAGTAGTTGAAGTAACTGTTTTTAGTCCTTGTGTTTCATTCACTAGTTGAAGTAAATGTTACTGTTTTTAGTCCTTGTGTTTTTCACAGTAGTTGAAGTAAATGTTACTGTTTTTAGTCCTTGTGTTTCATTCAGTAGTTGAAGTAACTGTTACTGTTTTTAGTCCTTGTGTTTCATTCACTAGTTGAAGTAACTGTTACTGTTTTTAGTCCTTGTGTTTCATTCACTAGTTGAAGTAACTGTTACTGTTTTTAGTCCTTGTGTTTCATTCACTAGTTGAAGTAACTGTTACTGTTTTTAGTCTTGTGTTTCATTCACTAGTTGAAGTAACTGTTACTGTTTTTAGTCCTTGTGTTTCATTCACTAGTTGAAGTAACTGTTACTGTTTTAGTTCCTTGTGTTTCATTCACTAGTTGAAGTAACTGTTACTGTTTTTTAGTCCTTGTTTTCATTCACTAGTTGAAGTAACTGTTACTGTTTTTAGTCCTTGTGTTTCATTTCAGTGTTGAAGTAACTGTTACTGTTTTTAGTCCTTGTGTTTCATTCACTAGTTGTGGAGCTTGTGTTTAAGCGCCGTCATCACAGCTGCGTTAGGTATGTTGTTGCAGAATGGGTATCCATGGAAGACCATGCAGTTAGTGTTGCACTCCTCCCTTGCCTGTGGGTCTGACTAGATGTGTTAATATGACGACTAGTGTAGGATTAGCATCGCTTAGGCCCTCCTATCACAAACAAGGATTTTTTTTTATCACCATGTTTTCTAATGGCCGACAAACTAAAATATGAAATATTAGGCAGATTGAGTAAATTCTTCTAGCTAATCCCAATAGATTGTTCAATCTTGTGGGCTGTAGACCTAATATATCTGACTACCATGGGTGGTTGCAATTTTTTTTGGGGAAATGCAGGTGTATTGGCTATGTGACATTTACATTTCAAGTTCCAACTTTTTATTTAAATAGACTCGCTGCGATTATCTGAAACGTCTCATCCATCCTCCAAACCTCTGTGTCTCTCTGTGTCTCTGTGTCTCTCTGTCTGTCTGTCTCTCTGTCTGTCTCTCTCTCTGTCTGTGTCTCTCTCTGTCTCTGTGTCTGTCTCTGTGTCTGTCTCTGTTTCTCTCGGTGTCTCTGTCTCTGTGTCTCTTGGTGTCTCTCTCTCTGTCTCTCTCTGTCTCTCTCTGTCTCGGTGTCTCTCTCTCTGTCTCTCTGTCTCGGTGTCTCTCTCTCTGTCTCTCTGTCTCTCTCTGTCTCTCTCTCTCTGGGGGGGGGGGGGGGGGGGGTGGTGGTGGTGTGTATGTGACGGGAGTCTCTGTCGGTGGCATCCCAGCTCATGCTCAGCTCACGGCCCTTAATATGGTCCATTTCCACATAGACCTATCCTCATACCAGTGTTTTTCCGTTAATGTAAAACTCTAGTGTTGTTGTCCTTCCACAGCTAGGGCTGACGGTTATACTGATGAAGATCAGATCAAATCGGATGCATTGTGAGAAGGTGGTACATTTCACAGTTAGCCATTGTTATGTAGATGCCCGCTGAAAAGTACCAGTGGCCTGTCTTCACCTGGAGCCGTGGCCCGGTGAGACACGGGTCCCCCCCCCCCTTGATGGAAACAAGAAAGTCTGCTCCTTTTTGGGGTAAAACATGGTGGTAAATCATGTATGGAAATACTTCACCTGTGTCCAGTATTCCCGCTGAAAGGGGATTCAGAACTGAATTCTGACCAAGAAAGTCCCGTGTAGGTAGTGATCACCTAGAGAAAATGCAGACTTTTGAATGATAACGGCGTGACCCTTTGTAACCTAAAAGCAGCAGGGCCCAGTGAGTTTCAAAAAAATTATGTTTTTTTTTAACTTAACATCTTCAGCGGAACTAACCCGAAGTCTCTCGGGGGGGGGCGCTCCATGTAAGTGAGCCTGCTGCGCTGGCCCATTGGATAGCTGGAGTCACTGCGCCTACTACAGCTTCCAGGAACCCCACAGCAAAGTTTGATACCGGCAGACAGGAGATTTCATCACTTTTAAAACCATGACCAGAGAGAATACAGCAAGCTAACATATGTTATTTGTTTTTTTAAGATGGTCATACCATGGATCATTTATTTGTTAGATAAAATATTTTAGGACCTCTTTTAGGTATCAAATAAAATATATAAACATTTTTTTTTAAATAAAATATTGAATTTAAGCCTTTACTACTATAGCCAATAGAAACGCATTGCACAACAAATTCATAAATTACGTATTTTGATGGGTATTTTTAAAAATGTATTATGATACTTAGATTAACTCTGAAGGATTAAAATAAGGTTTGTTCTCTTACTTCGAAAATATTCCTGATCAAATAAGCCTAGACAATATCCAAAACCACATTTTCATTAATTCACTGTTATAAAAGCATGTATTTCTACACAATACCACAACAAATTTTTCCAATCCTCGAAGGAAATATCGATAAACTATTCAAAAATTTCTCTCTTTCAGATACTTTTTCCTATTTGGCTGGCTACTATATGTCCTTGTGGAAAACACAGCTTTCTGTAAACGTCATGCGAGGGGGGGGGTTCTTGCCACCATTTTGCGTTTGCGCAATTAACTCCTGGGAAGTTAGTCAGAGGGCAAGCAGCTGCTCTGCACGTGTACATGTGAGTGGAGTGCCATTGACTTGTATAGTTTATATAACGGCTAACGTCTCTTCTTTCTAATGGACTTACGGCCTGTTTGTCTGAGTTGTGACACCCCTCTACCTCTGGGAAATCAAAGCTAAACAATGAGTTTTTAAATGTTGATTCAGGTCGGCCATCTTTCTCTCTGTGAAATTGGATTCGTAGTTTTTTTAATGATTCATTGAGTTGTTTTTGGCTCCCTGCACGTACCGTAGTGTAGGCTTCCGCTGCACAAAGTTATAATATACTGGAAATGACCAGATTAGCACATTTTAGTTTTAGATCACCTGTAATGAGAAGAAACTTGAGTTTGTTGTGCGTCGCCGGCAACAACAAAAAGAAATTGCGCCTAAAACCATTTGTTGTGCGTAGCCAGGTATAGTTCTCTTTGTGAACATGTATTAAACGATCAGAAACTACAACTAAAATGCGATCATGTTTAACTATTAAAACGTTAAGGTTTAAGCTAAAATAAATTATTAATATTGTTTTCCTCGTTATTGTATCTGTCCATTTCCTGGTTAGCGTTTTGACTGGTGAGCGCATGGTTTTTCATTGACGTGTAATGCAGTAGTCACTCATATCTGATCATATTCCTAAGTGTATTTATGCTAATGTTTGCACCTTTATTGCAGTGTGCGTTAAGATTATTCATGTACGTTTATCATCCGAGGATGAATATTGAAATTCATGCTATTGGCATGTTAATTGAACCTGATGTGTCGTGGCTGTTTCTCATTGGTCAAATGCATGATGGGTAGTGGTATTTAATCCCTTTACTTGTCTTTGTTGTCGTCCAGAGACTGGACAGGGAACAGGTCGGCATGCTGCCCGTTACAGGTATATTTGATGCCTGTGCTTCTTCTTTTGAGGGCTATATTTGATTCAGTTTATGTTCCTTCGTCCAGTTGGTTATTTGTGTATATATCGTACAGTCGCCGGCTAAGTCTTTCTCTCCTAAATTAAAAGCAGTTCTGCATTTTTACCTCGTCACTGCTGAGCTCCAGTCCAATGGTGGCGAGCTTTACACCACTCCAGCCGTCGCTTGGCATTGCGCATGGTGATCTTAGGCTTGTGTGCGGCTGTCCGACAAACAGTTCTTGTGCTGACGTTCCTTCCTGAGGCAGTTTGGAACTCGGTAGTGAGTGTTGCAACCGAGGACAGACGATTTTTATGCGCTTCAGCACACAGCGGTCCCGTTCTGTGAGCTTGTGTGGCCTACCACATCACGACTGAGCCGTTGTTGCTCCTAGACGTTTCCACTGTACAATAACAGCGCTCACAGCTGACAGGGGCAACTCTAGCAGGGCAAACATTTTACGAACTGACTTGTAGGAAAGGTGGCATCCTATGACGGTGCCACGTTGAAAGTCGCTGAGCTCTTCAGTAAAGCCATTCTAATGCCAATGTTTGTCTATGGAGATTGCATGGGCGCGTGCTTGATTTTTATACACCGGTCAGTAACGGGTGTGGCTGAAATAGAAGAATCCACTCATTTGAAGTTATGTCCACATACCTTTTGTGTGTATTTTCTCTCCTCATTGGATCACCAGACAGCCTCTGACTGATGTGTAGGTTACTTTTCTCTGGCACTTTCCTCCGGTCTAGTTTTTCTCCAGTAGCAAATTAAAGTGCTCAATTAACTTAAAGCAAAACATTAGAAATATGATAACCATGCATCGTTTTTGGTTTAAAAAAATACCTTCCCTTTTCCTTGTATTTTAATTTACTTATGTGTGGCCCCTAGCCAAATAGCATTGCGCTTTTGGCTGTTATCTGATGAAAATTGTTTTCTGCCAAATGTGTTGCAATAATGTGTTTTGTGTTTAGAAAAACTATAGTTGCACGCCCTTTATCACTCTATTGAAGCAAAGAACCACAACATTCAATATAAAATGCAGGTGAAATGATTTAAAACGCAGATTTGGTCATTCATATATTTTTTGGTGCCTATTCTTATTCATTCCTTTACACTTGTGTGTGTGTATAAGGTAGTTGTTGTGGTGTTAGAAATTACTGCATAGTCGGAACTAGAAGCACAAGCATTTCGCTACACTCGCATTAACATCTGATAACCATGTGTATGTGACAAATAAAATGTAATTTGGTTTTGGGCAGACCCCACCACCCTCTGGAGAGCCCTGCGGTTGCTGACGGTCAAGTCCGACAGGATACTATCAATGATGCATCTGATAAAGTTTGTGAGGGTCTTAGGGGCCAAGGCAAATTTCTTCAGCCTCCTGAGGTTGAAGAGGTGCTGTTGCGCCTTCTTCACCACACTGTCTGTGTGGGTGGACCACTTCAGATTGTCAGTAATGTGTACACCGAGGAACTTGAAGCTTTTCACCTTCTCCATTGCAGCCCCATCAATGTGGATGGGAGCGTGCTCTCTCTCCTGAAGTCCACGATCAGCTCCTTCGTTTTGTTTAGCAAGAGATTATTTTCCTGGCACCACTCCGCCAGGGCCTTCACCTCCCTGTAGGCTGTGTCGTTGTTGTTGGTAATCAGGCCTACCACTGTTGTCGTCTGCAAACTTGATGATTTGAGTTAGAGGAGTGCGTGGCAACGCAGTCATGGGTGAACAGATCGCACAGGAGAGGGCTAAACACTCACCCTTGTGGGGCTCAGACTCAGGGCCCCGAGCTTAGTTCTGAGCTAGGAGGTTACTATGGTGTTGAAGGATGAGCTGCAGGCATACTTACATGGGTATTCCTCTTGTCCAAAGGGGATAGGGTAGTGCGATGGCGATTGCATCATCCTTGGATCTATTGGGGCGGTATGTAAATTGCAGTGGGTCATAGGGTGTCGGGTAAAGTGGAGGTGATATGAGACTCAACTAGCCTCTCAGAGCACTTCATGAAGACAGAAGTGAGTGCAACGGGATGATAGTCATTTAATTAAGTCACCTTCACTTTCTTGGGTACAGAAACGGTGGTAAACATCTTGAAGCAAGTGGGGACAGCAGACTGGGATAGGTAGAGTGAGAATAAACACCAGCAAGCTGGTCTGCGCATGCACCAAGGATGCGGCTAGGGATGCCGTCTGAGGATGCCGGCAGCCCTGCTAGGGTTAACACACTTAAATGTCTTACTCACGTCGGGCACAGAGAACGAGGGCTCACAGTCCTTGGGTAGCGGCCCGCGTCACTGGCACTGTGTTATCCTCAAATCGGGCGAAGAAGGTGTTTAGCGTGTCCGGGAGCAAGACGTCAGATTCCGCGTGGTGACTGGTTTTCCCTTTGATATCCGTGACCGTCTGGAGTGTCTGCCACATACTTTTTGTGTCTGAGCCGTTGAATTGTGACTCCCACTTTGTCTCTGTACTGATGTTTTGTCTGTTTGAATGCCTTACGGAGGGCATAACTGGACTGTTTCCATTCAACCATATTCCCAGTCACTATACCTTGTTTAAATGCGGTGGATTGCGATTTCCATTTTGCGCAAATGCTGCCATCCATAAACAAAACAAGCACTGGAGACGAGCAACATTTTCTAACGCTATTTGCCCATTGAAATGTGTTGCAGCACGCTGGTTTTCACTGCGTTTCTGTTATTTTGAGAAGCGATAAAGCTGCAACAAGAGGGGAGGGTATGGTCTACAATGCTGTCCCATATCAATAGTTTTAATTTGGACATCGGAGTGATTAATTTTTCTGCTATTCAGGCTAGCATGAAGGACAAAAAGTAGCTAGCCAAAGAGGTTAGTTTTGGAGAATAACAGAAGGAGTAGCAACTATTACTAAAGCATCGTTTCAGGTGAAAAGAAAAACGTATTTATGTAAACATTTGCTAAGATAGGTACATGTATATACAAGGATACACCCTTAGTCTCTTGGGACATTCATTTAGAACCTAATTTTGCCACAGGCTTCCACAGCTCTCTGTATCTGAGGACAGAAAACATGACAAAGAAACAGGATTCATTATACTCAAATTAGATAGCACTGGAAACTATTTTTGCTATTATCTCTGTCCCCTCTAGGGGACTGAACTGGATAATCTTTTGATAATGTCATCTCACAAAATGACCTGCCCTGTACAGTAGCCTTGCTCGCTTCCTTTTCTGACAGCTGGAGCTGCAAAGTCTCAAAAGTCTTGCATGGCTGCTATCTACAAATGTATTTGGAGCTTGTTTTTTAAATTTACAATCATAAATACATAGAGATAGCTAACTAATAGGAAATTAGCTAGCTAGATTATATTTAATTCACTTAGTTATACAATATGTGAAGTTAGCTAGCTATAGCAGCTCATTTGAGTTGGCCAATACAGTGGCCTACTATAGGTAGCTAGTTAGCTAAAAAATAAATAATAATAATACTTGAATAAGTTTTCCCAATGCCTCTATTTTTTGCGGGTCCTTAGAAAAATGAAATATGGGCAAAGTACCAGATTCCCCCCCAAGTGGTAGCAATGCGTCGCCAGAGCCATGTGGACGATTGGAGACGGCAAAAAGCTTGTCTGCCTCCAACGGTTTAGAACGCGTTGTGATGTAGAACATTACCAGCGGACTAAATCCATATGCTCCGCCACACACCAGGAACACCAGGCTCTTCTAGACCTGACCAGGCACAGCCACACACCAGGAACACCAGGCTCTTCTAGACCTGACCAGGCACAAGCACACACCAGGAACACCAGGCTCTTCTAGACCTGACCAGGCACAGCCACACACCAAGGAACACCAGGCTCTTTAGACTGACAGGCACAGCCACACACCAGAACACCAGGCCTCTTCTAGACCTGACCAGGCACAGCCACACACAGGAACACCAAGGCTCTTCTAGACCTGACCAGGCACAGCCACACACACAGAAGCACCAGGGGCTCTTCTAGACCTGACCAGGCACAGCCACACACCAGGAACACCAGGCTCTTCTAGACTGACCAGGCACAGCCACACACCAGGAACACCAGGCTTCTTCTAGACCTGACCAGGCACAGCCACACACGCAAGGCACACCCAGGCTCTTTTCTAGACCCTGACCAGGCACAGCCACAACACCAGGAACACCAGGCTTTCTAGACCTGACCGGCACAGCAACACCAGGAACACCAGGCTCTTCTAGACCTGACAGCACAGCCACACACCCAGGAACACCAGGCTCTTCTAGACCTGACCAGGCACAGCACACACCAGGAACACCAGGCTCTTCTAGACCTGACCAGGCACAGCCACACACCAGGAACACCAGGCTCTTCTAGACCTGACCAGGCAACAGCACACACCAGGAACACCAGGCTCTTCTAGACCTGACCAGGCACAGCCACACACCAGGCACACCCAGGCTCTTCTAGACTGACCAGGCACAGCGCACACACCAGGACACCAGGCTCTTCTAGACCTGACCAGGCACAGCCACACACGAGGAAACCAGGCTCTTCTAGACCTGACCAAGGCACAGCCCACACCCAGGAACACCAGGCTCTTCTAGACCTGACCGAGGCACAGCCACACACCAGAACACCAGGCTCTTCTAGACCTGACAGGCACAGCCACACACCAGGAACACCAGGCTCTTCTAAGACTAACCAGGCACAGCCACACACCAGGAACACCAGGCTCTTCTAAGACCTGACCAGGCACAGCCACACACCAGAAACACCAGGCTCTTCTAGACCTGACCAGGCACGCCACACACCAGGAACACCAGGCTCTTCTAGAACTACCAGGCACAGCCACACGACCAGGAACACCAGCTCTTCTAGACCTGACCAAGAGCAGACAGACCACATGCCAGGAAACACCAAGGATCTGAGCCTGTTCTGACCAGGCGCAAGACGCCACGCACACAGGAACACCAGGCTCTTCTAGACCTGACCAGGCACAGCCAACACCAGGAACACCAGGCTTCTTCTAACCTGACCAGGCACAGCCACACACCAGGAACACCAGGCTCTTCTAGACCTGACCAGGCACAGCCACACACCAGGCACACCAGGCTCTTCTAGACCTGACCAGGCACAGCCACACAGTAGCCCATAGCAACACTGACTGGAAATCAATAACCTGTGACTCGCTCTATTGAAAATAAATACAAATACATTTGTTATTAGATAAGGTATTGTAGTATGAAACCCCCACCCCTTTTTCCCCCTTCATATTTTTGTTGTTGTGGATCCTGGTGGTTGAGTCCCTGCCAGGAGAAGCCAAGCCGGTCCGTGTGTTTGTGCTTGCTGGGACTTGTTGCTATAGTGAGCTGTTGCCTTCTTTTTAAATGTATTCATCTTTTTTTTTTTTATGATGTTACCGACGGTTACTGTGTCTTTGGCCTAACTAACGTTGTAGGTCTTTCTATTGTACTAGTCTGTAATGGACTTTAATATGGGGAATCAGCTTGCCATATCGACTGTTTGAACTGCAGGGTACGTACTGGTGACCCGTTTTTGAATGAATACCCATTTACAGTTGACCTTCCATCTACACAGTGAACAGAGCTGAACCAAGAGTCATTGTTCTCTCATTATATCCACACATGTATGCCAAACAAAAAACTATCGATTTTAATGTTTAACAAACCGTTCTACTCTATGCACAATGAATACTTTAAACAATTTACACAGTAAATACAAAAATGAAAGCCATTTACTTGAAAAACAGTGCAGTTTTGTTACCAAACTTTGAATCTACACACTTCTTCCTGTAAAGTTTTTTAAATGTTTTTTTCATTGTTCAAAGTAGTTCTGCATGGAGTTCTATTGTTTAGTGAACTTTGGTATACATTTTAATGTAAAACATCTGAATCGGCATAATTCTGTTACCATGGAATTGCCCGTCTGTCTGTCACTGAGTGTTATTGGACTTGTCTAGGCCTAGTTTCGTCCTGATATCCCCCTGGTCGTTACAATGTGGTTCAGTCCTGATATCCCCCTGGTCGTTACATTGTGGTTCAGTCCTGATATCCCCCTGGTCGTTACATTGTGGTTCAGTCCTGATATCCCC